>NW_024582377.1:3256289-3301600 GCF_018398535.1 Haplochromis burtoni
ATACTGGGGCAATATACTGGGGCAATATACTGGGGCAATATACTGGGGCAATATACTGGGGCAATTTCTACAAACAAAGACAACATATGTTAAACACACTTCTTATAAAGTCTTTTGATGAGATCTTGTTAGCAGTTTGAGAGCTGTGATTGGATGATAGCCGAGCTGACATCAACCCCCTCGAAGTGAAGCCGTCCCAAACTTCGCGACGCCACGGCTCCGTCACATTCTTCACGATAATGTGACCAACTGATCTCAGTCCCCTTTGTGCACGTTTGCATGAACGGCCTCTCCGGCATAGCTGTGTGCCCACATTTTAATGCCCCTCCTGTTTTTTCCTGCTCTGCTCTTTATAACCTATTGTTGTCTTAACTTTCCACTGCTGTGGTGAGTGAGTGTTTGCTTTATAGCGGCTTTCATTGTCTTATGTACCGGCACAGGACACGAGCGATTGGCCCCTCTGTTCTCTTACAAGCAATTAGGAAAAGTTGAGTTTGGATGAAAGCCAAATTATCAAGTGTGTTTTTGTAGAAGTTTTGAGCCACGTCGATCTGTGTTACCCGTTTCTGTGTTCGCAGTGATCTATGAATCGTTCAAGCAGAAAAAGACGCCTAACTAAAGGGATGAACCGGTGTTGTCTACACACATAACATGTAATTTAGCAAAGAACCAATTTGAAATTGTATCTTTAGACGCTGTCACAGAAACGCATCATTTCTTTGTTTTCTGTAGCTAAATCTATGAAAAACCGGCATTAAATAGTCATTTTTTACCAAAAAGGTGAATCATTCAGAGCTGTTAGCTGAAAACTTGACATGTGCGAGTGTGTCTTTAACACAGATTTGAGGAAACTCACCAAGTGGGGGACAATAGTTTTTAGGGCCCCCGCATCTCTCTGCAGCAGATGAACAGTATCTCAAAGCCATGTGCTTGTATGGAGGAGATCAGGAGAGCGGTACAACAGCAAGCACAGCAGAGGCTCTGTCATGGCTCGCGGCTGAATTTTGGGGATTTTGCAGAACAGTACTGTCACATTTTGATCCACTATTGCAGGTCCATCTGGAAAGCATCTAATTGGTAACAGCTTTTCAATAATGACAGTTATCCCAAACCCACTGCAGTAAAAGCATACATGGAGAGAAAAACACACAAAGGAACACTGAGTCATGGATTGGCTTCCCCAGAACCCGGACCTCAACATTACTAAAGCAGTGTGTGATCATCTTAAAAGAGAATGAAATAAAAGGCAGCTGACTTTCAAAGAAGAGCTTTGAATGTCCTTCAAGAAGCCTGGAGAAGTATTTTTGAAGACTACTTAAAGAAATGATGAGAAACTTTTCTAAGAGAGTTCAGGCTGTGTCGATGAATAAATATTATAACTTTCTAGCTCATCAGAATTGTACAAACTCTGTTTTTACCTTTTTATATGTCCATGTATGCTTTAATTAATCACTGCACCAATATAAAGAGTTAGACGTGGCTTAGACTTGAGCACAGCACGCAGGTTTTTACCAGAGGAGACCTCGTCCAAACCCGCTCGGCTGTCATTGCCGCTCACTAGGCTTTTGTTAGCACTGTTCCCATGCCGGCCTCTTAACAGCCCTTAATTCATCCTCTGGAGACGGTTCCACTCTTTTAGTTTTTATTAGACAAATATGGCAAACCCCTTCTGCAGGCAGGCAGCCAAGTAGTGGAGCTGCCCATCTGGCTCCAGCCAATAACTTACCTTTGACATGATTTGATCTGTCGGTGTGAAAGTTGTAAGAAAAATGGAAGTGTAAACGCTCGTGTGATGACAAGGAAAAGTGACGCGCATAAACATACGCTTGCGGTGCTGGGGCTTTGTTCCGCACCGCCAACAGTTCGTTTAGCCAAAACTAAAGTTAATCAGAATGAATTAGGCCGACACGAATCGCAAACATACATGTTCACTGTTACGGTTGAATGGATCACCTGGATGTACATCAAAGCTCATGATCACTCTTCTAGTTCTAAGTGAAACTCAAATGAACCAGTGCCACAATAGGAGAATTTTAAAGCCTCAGCTTGGTGTTCAGCGGTAACTCAAGCATGCTTTTCTCCCTTTGTTTCAGAAACGAGATCAGTCAGGGTTGAAATTGGCAACCGTGACGCTGTAATTATGTAATTGCTGTATGTTTCCAAGCCTAATTTGTGATTCTTAAGTAATTAATGAAAGAAAAGCTTGTTCTCAGAGAATTTGGCCTCAAACAAGCCAACATCTTCAGCATGCTACTTCATTGGTCAACATATGTGTTTGATTATGTTTGACCATTATCATCATAAAGGTTTAATGGAGTATAGCTTAGCTATGCATTTAAATTTCAGCTTGTGTGTTGAGAATGATGATTATTGCCTTTCTGTGTGTTTGTAGTCTCAGGACACACTGCTGGAACACTGCAAGCTAGGCGGCATCACATGCATGGCCCTCGTCTCTGACAAAGAGGGATCCTATGTGAAGGTAAGCACCATCTGTGCACCATCCAAGCACATCCACTTCCCAGCAACACACTCAGGATTTGAGTGAAATGAAATGCTGTAGAAACCTGCAGATTGTGTCGCTTTTTCTGTCCTCCAGGTAAAATGCTTTGAGAAAGACAGACAGTTGGAGAAACGGATTCTTGAGTCTGACTTGGTGGATCACGTCATTCAGAAATGTCGGTACAAATTCCTCGATGAGAGAAACATCAGGTAATAAAAAGGTTTTGGTTTAACGAGTCGCTCAGATGTGTGTGAAGGATGCAGAAGGGGTCAAAAAATGTCTTCCTTGTTCCTCAGCAGAGAAATCTCTGAAAGCACGACTCTACAGAACCCCAAAGGATCACTGCTCACCAGCACAGGTACCACGCTCAGCTTATTCTGATGATCCTCTCATAGGCTGTAACATCACACGGCATGAAAGCATCACACTCGTGTTTCACACACTGATTTGACTCTAACAAATCGCTTTCCTGTGGTAAAAACGTGTAATTTAGACATAATTTCAAAGTATTTCTTATGATGTTGGATTTCCTTTTTGCTATTTCCCTGATTTACACAAAGTGTGAAATTGTGCATCAGAGCTCAGTTATTAAGATTCACCCTTCTGGCACAAACACGTTCTAATTAAACTGAACAGCAGTTGAAACCAGAGCTTTTTTTTGTATGTGTGCGATTAAATACTCGATTTTGGACATTTAAAAACATTTACAGTCGGATAAAACGATTCATTTGTCCCGTTTACTGTCCTCTGATTCCAGGGTCTTCAGAGCAGCATGGAAGCAGCACCTCCATAAACATGAATGTGAGCCTCATCAGCCCGGAGAAAGTTTCTGCCAGCGCCAGACGGCGCTACGAGACTCAGGTTTGCGATCTTTGTAACCGCGTCTCCGGCATTTCTCCAGAGCTGCGTTTCTCAGTATTAGTAACTTCAAACCTCTAAAATGGGTTTCCAGGAAATTTGCTGCTGTTTCTTGTATCCATCTGCCTTAGACGTTCCTGTGGTTATCCTTAAGAATATGCTGTTTGTAACGTGACACCAAGACAAGTTTTCGCTTGTGAAGATGATTTCTATTTGTAGCCATGTCATTTTTAAACGGGTCTCTCTCCATCTCCTCTCATTTCAGATCCAAACCAGATTACAGAACCTGGGTAGCAATTTGCAGAACAAGAGCAATGACATTGAGGTTCTTGCTGTAAGTCATTTGTGTGTTTATGTCCCTCCATCCCCTATTTCTAACCTACTTGCCCCCCCCTCCCACCTTATCTGTTGAATTCATGTGTGAAATCGTAGGGGAAGGAAATAGTTTTGATAGCTAAAACAACAAACATCTAAGGATCTGCCCTTTTATAGCTGCTTTTTAGATCCCCTGCTGGAAGTAAGATCACTGCGAATAAATTCCAGTTGCCTATCGAACAACAAACGCTAAACAGAAAGCAGCTAACGCGGCATTTCTAGGGGACATAAATGGTCGCTGGCGTTTGTTTCCAGTTGCGCTGTCCATTTGTGGCCACGTTCTCAAAGTGCACTCACCCCTCTTGTCTTATTTACCATCTCGCTGCATGGTCCAAACGTATTTATCATCCTTGTTGGAATCTGGACTCTATAAACACTGCAGTGTCACTGAAACGTAACAAGTGCAATCATCTCGATGCCAGTAAGCAGTTACACAGGCCTGTGAGTCTCGGGTGTTGCGTGTCAGCAGCCTGCTTTCTGTCACTCAGACTGATATGCAAAGCTGATGCTACAGATGAACCTGGAGAGTGATTAGCCTGCTGCTGTAAAATAGAAACTGGGGTGCTTTCATTTCTGCTAAAATGTAATTTTATGATGTTAGTGCTGACTGGACTGCTGATGTTGGGGGAAGGGAATTACATAACGTTCTGGACGAAATGTGCAACAGTTCTGTATTTTGCTACAAAATTGCTTAAAAATGTGTAAAAAGCTGTGGTGTAGAATTTTTCGACTGTGAGGCAAGGCTTTATTGTGTAACCGTACTTGCTTTTGTATCCCGCAGGTGGACCTTCCGAAGGAAACGCTGATCAACTTCCTGTCTCTGGAGGTTGGTTCCCTACTATAGAGCACGGCCGAGTTAATAAAAGGCAACATCGCACTGAAAGGGAGGGGGGAGTGGGAAGAACGGCCAATAAGGTCAAGTTCCTAGACAGGAAGACAGGATCCCGTTGCCTTCCTTACACTCTGATGAGGAACGCTACAGTTTTCCAAAGCAGGGGAGACCTGTGAGACTCGAACTTGGCAGGGCTTGTACGAGGCTCACACATGTGACAGACGTACCAAAACGCACTCTGAGGAGGTGCTAATATTCACATTCCAAACTTCTTACCAAGACCTTGCTATAAAATCCCAGCTTCCCTTTAAGGAAAGTGAAAAACACGACTAATTATATTGTGAAGAAAGCTGGAAAATGCTCTGAACACTGTAGTTATATAAGCTAAAGACTCCACTTCATAAATGAACGGGCCACCTATGTAGTTGTCCTTTTGCAGCACACATGTGTCACTGACAGCGCATTGAGTTTATAAAAGTTATAAAACAATGCATAGTATGTAACAGCCACGCTGGCAGAAAGGGCCTGTTTTAAACAGGCGAAATTGCCTCAAGGCACACAAGAAACCAAACACCTGACAAGCAGGTATGTTCTTCAACACTGAAGATGGGGAAAGAGGAAAAATAAAGCCTTTGATTCCTCTGATATGCTGTCTGTTTTTTGACTCTGAAGTCTGTTAACAAACATGAGGCCTGTGAGCCATTTGGCTGGTCTTTGTTTAAAGCTTCGGATGTTAAATCTCATCTGTTGATGGTTTTGTTTGCTTGAATGAAACATTTTTTTTCCTTTCCGTCCAGTTTGATAGCGAAGAGCAGTTCAACAACAGCGTGAAGACGTTGCTGTCTCGTCTGCCCAAGCAGCGCTACCTGAAGGCCATCTGTGATGAGATCCACCACTTCAAGATTACAAAAAGGTGCAGTGGTGTTAAATTGTGCATCATATTGGTTCAGTGTGTTAGCATTCACAGCTTGCTAAACTCTTGCTCAGACTCACTTTGAAATGTGCTTGTTGTTTAAAGAAAAGCACATTTGATCAATATAATGTAACATTGAATTGATCAGAAACACTACAAAATCCTTTATTTGTGATTCTTAAGTCTAGACTGTATATAAAAGATGGAAGCAGCCCTGCTGACAGGGTTTGGCTCCTGTGTTTGTTCATTGTAGGGAAATGATCCTTCAGTTCCTCCTGTGTGGCCTGAGTTAACACACTTTCCTCATGAGGTTACGTTCTCATGTTTTAGGTTTTATCGAATGCTGTATTTAGTTTTATTGCCACCATATGAGCACGCAGTGTTCCCTGGTTTGCCAGATCCAGCCCATTACTTGTTACGTCTGGTTTTAAAACGCTGAGATGTGACTCAGCTCAAGACTTGACAGTCGGAGCTTACGCGGTGAAGTCTTTGGCCATGTCCATCCTTTATATACAGTCTACGTAGACATACAGAGGCCAGTTCACAGATCACTTTTTTCCGTGCCGCATCGTGTTAACAAATCCCAGTTTATATCACATGTGATATAAACTGGGATTTAAAACCTTTTGACATTAAGCTGCATCCACTCTGGTGGCAGTACTGGATGCCCATACATTGTAGACTCAAAGGTTGGCAGTCATCGACATCGCTTCTCTGGTTTTGTTGATATAATTCATGAATAATAGACATTTGTTTCACTTCCTTAAGTCGGCACTGTATTTGGGCCTCTTCTAGTCCACCATGGTGCGAGTGACTTAAATTTGATCATCGCACGGTTAGCATGAGTGTGCTTTCCCTTCTTTTGTCTGTTGAAAATTTATAGTACAATGCACCATCCTGCGTATGTGCCCCAGGCAGCGAACTTCAAAGAAGTATAACCTGAATAAGTTTTCTGCCGTCAGGTCTCCATGTGTCCGTGCCCTCACAGGAGCATAATCCAGGCTTTACTCAGTAGCTCTCTGAGTTTTTTAAAGTCTCTCCTAACTAAAACCTCTTGCTAGTTATTTTTAGTCCAGCCATTTTTCTTAACTGAAACCTGATGCAGACAGTGAAACACGTTTTCAGGAAGCTGCTTTGCAATACTTCAACCAAGCCCACACACTCCAGGTGTAGCAGTGCCTGCCAGTACAACAAAAGGAGTCTTCAGACAGATAACTACCGCCTAGAAGAACGTTAAATCCTCAGCTGATCCCATTTCCTGACATAGAATTTGGAGAAGGATTTGCTATATTTGGTCTTACGTCTGGCTCTTGGCACCCCAATAGACTGACAAGGGGCGAGTCAGCTCCATCCATTTCTCTAGTGTAGATGGAAAAGTTTAAATTCCCATACTCCCAAACGTAATGTCCCGCCCAAGTTCCAGGGTAAATCCTGTGTTTGAGCTTCTAGTGTTGTGAGTGCCCAAAGCCTGTGATGGGATCCAGCAGATTTTCTCTTTCATGAATGAGATGGCAGCAAGAAAAATCAAAACCTCTCATTCTGGCTTCCTCTTCGTCTCTCCAGAACAGTTGGTTTTAATTTCCTGTCTGTGCTGTGTGAGTCGCCATTAAGGGGGGAAAAGGCTTTCCTGATAAATGAGCGTCGCAGAGGCAGCAATGGATGGAGTCGGCATGTGTTTTTATTCTTTTGTCTAGTGGTTTTCATTGAATGTGGGGCACATGCAACCGAGTCAAGATGAGTAGGATGAAGGGCTCATGCAGCAGCTACGTAGCTGTAGCAGGACCTGAAGTTACACCTTATTATTAGTTATTCCTTCTTTATTCAACTGAATCCAGAGAAATCTTGAGGTTAGACGCTCACTTACTTTTTTTTAATCAGCACTTTAAGCAACATGAGACATTCATCTACTTACAGTTTACTAGTTTAGTCTCGTTGTGTTTGTATATGTTTGTGAGTTAGATGGAGATCAAACAAAGCTTTTTCCCACCACTGTGTATTTTTACCCTGTTCCCCATCTGAGGCTTTTAAAATGCCAACATCGGCTAATTATTGTTAAACACAAAGCGCAGCTGAGTCTGCTTCAGGTATATTTCGATAAACCAAATAGATGCACTGAACTTCATCATTATGGGTCTGTCTTTAGTCCTTGTGATAGCTTGTGTCAAGTTCGACTCAGGTTTTTGAGGCCATTCTCTCATCTCAAAGCTGAGTCGATCTTTTGGTAGTGTTATCCCAAGAGCGAGCTGAATGGCAGCTTCATTTCTTTTAAAGCCACAGTCACTCTAAATACTTTTGGAGGATCTGGAGTTGACCAGATCTAGAAGAAGACTTTATCAGGCTTCTCTTACATATGTTATAGCCCCAAACCATTTATTAACTTGAAAACTATAAGTAATACTTTCAATTCAATTCTAGATTTTACTGGAAGCCAGTCGGGGAACTGAGAATTAGTGATGTAGCCCTCTCACCTTAACACTGCGTGTCTTCGTTTCCTAGTAGGACAGTCTCAGTCTTGTTCCTGGTCTGATAAGCCTTGTATCAATGAAAGATTTGACATAGAGGAAGCATGCACATCAGTGGATGTCAACCTGAGGGCCACATAAAACATCACAGTCGCCCTCTAGTGGCTTTACAGTACAGGTAATTTGAGTCTGTATGGAGTGCACTGATGAATTCAAAGGAGTGGGATAAATTTGGACGTTTCTAGAAAACATCCTGGGTGAATCACGTTGTCTGGATTTGGAGACATTCCAGTTCAAATTTCTTCCAAACCCAAAACAGCCGTGGTCAAGAGTGACGATGTCCATGCTACCTGTAGGCCTTAAGGGAATTACTTAAAATTACATACTAACATGTACGTTAAAGGATGTGCTGATTAGAATTTAATGGTCAAAGGTCAAGTTTCCAGTGACCCTATGTCCTTATGGGAATTGCTTAAAATTTGGTACAAACAGTCACAGTGACTAACAGGTGACCTGAATTCGATGGTCGAGGACTGTTTTTGACCATAACTGTCGAATTCAGATGCCAATTCTGACAACATTTCACAAAATGTTTATGGGATTTCATCCAGAAAAGGTCAAAGGCCGTTATTGAACACCATAACCTGGGACCAGAAGGCATGGAAGCCTGGGAGCATAGTTCATGTTTGGTTGGTTGGATACTTAGCTGAAGCATACTTCTGTTAATGTTTTTTGAAATCTGCAAACAAATCTTCTGTTACAGGGTGGCTATGATGATCTTGTACAGCTATAAAGACGACTACTACAAGATTCTTCTGTGAAAGCCAAGGGATTGCACTTGGCTGGGAGATATTCCACTTTGCTTCAGGCAGCAGACTCCCAGAGACAGTTTTTATCCTTGGACCAACAAAATCTGCTTAGAACATTGACGCTTTCCATTTGGAAGGTGTGAGTCCCAAAGATACAAATGAACTTCATTACTGTGGTGAATGGTAAACCAGCTATCTGATCCAATCTCTCCCAACGTTCCCAAAACCCTTCAGTGTTTCGTGGTCCTCAACAACGGTTGACAAGAGGTTCACTGGACTTTATTGCCTTAATAGAACTATAGAATTTAAGAGAAAGGGCTTTTTACTGAATGTGTCGTGAGTACAGATACATTTCTTCTTAGGTACAGGATGCAAAGTGTGAATAAATATTTTTCCCCACATGCTGTGACCTGTGTGTGTTTATTTCAACCCGATGGGAATCTAACGCCAAAGGATGCTGATGAAAAATTATTTGAAATGTATAATACTGTGCAGAACTCTTGAGCCACATCCCAGTTATGTGGCTTCATTTAAAAATGGAGGGAAATATGCAAGTCAATGCAGTATCCAAGGCAAAAACACAATAAGGTTGAAAGACAATATTTGACGTGACGCCTTTTTTTCTTCAGCACAGCTTTCTTGTAATTTCTTCAAGTCTACAGGAACAGTTCTCCAGGCTCCTTGAAGGACATTCAAAGCTCTTCTTTAAGTGTTGACTACCTTCTCTTTTTATCAAGATGATCCCACGCTGCTTCAATAACGTTGAGGTCCAGGCTCTGGGGAGGCCTACCCACGTGTGGTTTTCCTGCACTGGCACTTTTTAGGATTTTGATTTTTTTGCCACAAGAATACATTGCCAATCAAACCCTTTCCACATAGCACAAGGCTTTTGCACAGGACTGCATTTCTAACCCTCACTAAAATGCCTAAGAGATTAGATATTTTTGTAATGCTCAAAACATTAAGTGAAGTAACACAACTTGTTAGATGCATTGTTTGACATATTTTTGGCGCGGGACTCCGACTTTTCCTCCAAGTAATCTTTCTGGAGAAGCTTCAGCACCTTGCAGTTTATCAGCAAGCTCTATCAGACGAGTCAAAACAACAGTTTCTGGTCTGGCCTGCATGTCTTTGTGTTTTCTGGTGTTTTATTATCCCGGGTCTTTTTGCTTTGTGCTTGTGATCCACCCGTACCAAAGACTCAATTTAAAGTCCAGGAGCGGATGTAAACGTGCCTGCAAGAGAAGCAGAAACCACTTAACGGACGACATCACTGCACCTTGGAGAATTGTTGCTCCAGCGCAGTTTAATTTTTTCTCAGTGCCACTTTGGTTCACACATTTATTTTTCAAAATAAGTGTAAATGTTACAGTTCATCACCTAAGAAACATATTTACAGGATTTTGAACACAGAAATAAATAAGCTTGTACAGAATATAGTAGAAAGAAACGGTAAATGGTCTACAATGTACAGCAGCTTTGGCTACTAAAAATTCATTTTCCAAAAAAATCTCAAACTAGAGTTAAGTATTAATAAATAAAGCTATGTGAAAAAATAAATAAGGTACTCTTCTCTACTTTTTTTAAACTACTTTGTTTTTTTACACGTAGAAGAACAAAGACTTGCGTAAGCTTTTACAGTCACCGCTTCATTTTAAAGCACATACTCTTGATTAAAACAGATACACAGATCTACTCAGTTGCTAAAACACATTATGAATTGGTCTCCGACCAATTTTGGCATCAAATATATCTTTGTATCGAGATATTGGCAATGGACTCCGAAACACGTTGCTTTGAAACCCCAAAATATTTCATAACGCTTCTCAGATACTGTCCGACCACATACCGATCAGACTGATATGGAGAATCTAGCTGCAACAGCATGTTCGCTTGAGTGGTTTAACATCTCTGTGTCCTTAATACGCCTATCAAATCCCTGATTAGGGCCTTTATCCCACCAAGAATCCCGCAGTGGGCTTTCTAAAACACTGGCTCTAAAGAAAAGTGCTACGTTTCTAATATGCTCTGATGTTGCAACATGTACCACTGTGTACAGATGCTAGCAAGCTACTCTTACAAATCACGTAATTTTCTCTTATTTGAAGAGCTAATGAGAACGGCACAACACGATCTCGATCTCAGTAACAATGAGGGATTTTTCTTTTTTTCCTGATACGGGCTTATGGTTGTTAACCAACTGCAAGACATCAACAGAGAAATTAGTTAAGGCTATAAAATTAAGGCTTTTAAAAGAATTACTACTAACAATCACTTGCAAGTAAGAACAGTAGCTCCCTACACACACACACAAACACACACAGCTGTGAATGAAGATGTGAAGTGAGGCATGGTATCAAAGACATTCCTTACAGGCCCAGATGAAGTGTCTGGCACCCTTTTGTCTCACCTGCTATCAATAAAATAACATTCTAGCTGGATGAAGATCACTCTGAGATCTGGGAGTTGGAGTGGCAGCTTCCCGTGGAAAGAGCCAAAATCAGATGAGGCTGGGTCCGAAGATTATGACTCTTGGCTAATATAACGAAGACAAGTCTAGACACATTTCACACAATCCCCAAACCGGGTGTTTACATTTTTGCATAAAAGCAGTTTGTTATTAGACTTGACTGGAATGAAAGAAATAATGCTGGGATATGTGTCCTTCCTGTCATTGATTTTGGCAGGTGGGTGTTTCGACTACTATTTTTAAAATGTTCCACTCTGGCCCCACATAGACACCCACTCTAAAAGCAAAGAGTGTGCAAGGAAAACACAATATCTAGTAAAAAGGCTTTAGAAGTTTAAAAAAAAACATGGAAATCACACATTGAAAAGCAGGGGTTTGGATCTGGAGGTCAATATGAAGCCTACGGACTTGTTTTGATTTGGATGCAGAAACCAATTTTCGATCCAGCTGGATTAAAAGTTCCTTTGGCCTCCCTGCTAATGACAATGATTACAACCACAATGAAGCACTGCTTAAGAGGGCAGCACCTATGCTCCCTTTAAACTACTGCCCAAACCCCTGTCCTAAAGCTTTTTATGCTCCTCTTATTGCCCCAAAGTTCCAGTTCCAAAGGAGGCAATAATAAGCAGGTATATTACAGTGTTCACAGTCACAGTCTGGTTTTCACAGAGAAATCTGTCTGGTTGCCGCATTCTTCCATGCTTTTATATGTCCACCCGTCCATCTACCTCACAGAAAGTCCCTTCACCCGAGCGTTCAAATACAGAAGAACGAGGGCATAAAATGTAAGAGTCAGTGGTAACTTGCTTAGTCTTGAAGAGCATCCTTGTTTTTACTGTCACACAGAGAATGGTGGGAAGAAGGCAGCGCCCAAGGTGTGTGTGCTGTTACCACCTTGGATGCAACAGAAACGAGAGGGATGTGCTAGACAGCTCTGATCTGCAGAGTCTGAGGGGTGTTTTTTTGTTTGTTTGTTTTTTAGCATGGCGTCCAGTCATTGCCCATGCTCAGTTTGGCCCTGGGGATGGTCAACTTTTCCGTACAGGGGGAGCTCATTTCTGGAGAGAAGTGAATGATGCCGCAGTCGTTCTTCACGTTGTGAAATTTGTTGTCTTTCGAAGGCTCCATGTAGACCACTGAATTCTTGTTGACGTGCTTCTTCAGGATCACTGTCTGTGGTGCAAAAGGACCAAAATCATTGGTTGGTAGATTATTGCTGTAGTTCAGATCATAGCTAATAAGCAGTGACAGGTTGCCATGTTGCACCTGTTTACACTAAAAATAATACACTGCTAAAAAGAAAAAAAATGAAAGGAACACTCAGTTCAACTTCTGTGACATTGATCTGGTCAGTTATGTAGCAGAGGGGGTTGTTAATTGCTTTCAGCTGCTTTGGTGTTAATGAAATTCACAACAGGTGCACTGTAGTGTCCCCAAACAGGCTGGATGCCACCGACATTTTCCCTCCTCAACTTTTCTTTTTCTTTTTCTTTCACCTGTTTTGCACTTTGGCTGAGTCAGTGTCTCTACTGGCAGGAGATACCTGAACCCTACAGAGGTTGCACAGGTACTCCAACTCCTCCAGGATGGGACAGCAGTACTTGCCATTGCCAGAAGGTTTGCTGTGTCTCCCAGCACAGTCTCAAGAACATGGAAGAGCTTCAGAGACAGACAGTTACTCTAGGAGAGCTGGATAAGGCCATAGAAGGCCTTCAACCCACTAGCACGACCGGTATCTGCTCCTTTGTGCAAGGAGGAACGGGACGAGCACTGCCAGAGCTACAAAATGACCTCCAGCAGACCACTGGTGTGAAGGTCTCTGGCTAAACAATCAGAAACAGACTTCATGAGAGTGGCTTGCAGGTCTGACATCCTCTAGTAGGATCACTGCCCAACAGCGTCGACCTTGACTGGCACTTGCCATAGAATACCAGAATTGGCAAGTCCCACAACTGGTGGAGTTGCTGCAGTGAGATTTCATCAAAGGGGACTAGCCTGGTGTATCATTTCTTCTGGGTGTCTTTGAATTCATCTCAGTGTAGATTGTTAATTTTCATTTCCACCAAACAATGTGGCATCCTTTTGTTCCCAACACGTTAGCCAGTCCATATTAGTGCAAATATCAACATGGTTTTTTTACCATTGAGTTCTGATGTTTTCATTTCTTGCAGTGTAGAATCAGCTACCACAGTCACATTTCATGGTAGAGACTTTATGAACGACCTGATCGTGTTTCATTTGAAAGAATCCTAAAGTCGTGACGACCTCAGCAAGAGACTTCTCACCTTCTTTGGCGCACTGTAGCAAGACATCTGCACCCACTTCTTCTTCTTATTGATGAGTAGTGCCACGATGAGAAAGATCACGATGGCTAAGAGGAGACCTGCCAGGATCCAGGCGGCCGATTGGTAGATGAGAGCCATCTCTGTTTGGCTGGGGTAATTCTCACCCGAACGTGGCTCATCTGTGGAACAAAGACAACATTTATTTTGAATATTTATCCCAATGACAGCGTGCTCGTTATGGAGCCAGCACTATGTACCAACTCTAAATTGAAAACAGGTCTTTTTTTTCCCTGTTGTTGTTGACTTCATTGTATCGCCCCTCAAACGCTAACGCTGAAGAATTAACACTCCTGTTCCATGGAGATCATGTTTTGCCCATTCATCATTACTGTTTACTTCAACATGATATTTCATTCATTTATCAAGTTGTTCCTAACACACTCTATTAGTATAAACACTCACTGGGATTGGCAGCAGAGTATAGCAAATATGCCAAATTACTCATGTATGGTTACTACTGTAGTGCACTAAAGGAACTGGGGAGTGGACGTCAGTGGAGACGGCTGTGGGGGGGAGAAGTCTGTAAAAGCAGGTACCTGTAACAGCAATGATGGGCGGCACAGTGACAGTGGTGAGCCACACCGCACTCTCCGCTGTCGTGGTAACTCTCGCCTTGGGGCGGCTTGTCGACACTATCACCGGCACTGATGTCGTCATTTCTTTTCAGACAGGAATAAGAAATGAGATCCATTACAAATATGAATGGTGTAACGCAATAAAAAAGGCATAAATATGTCTAACCAAGAGTAAGTGTATAGACTCCCTTGTGTTTCAGCTGTGTTTATACGCTGTGTCTGCTTTAAAAAAAAGACAGAGCATTTTTCCTCTGGGCATATCACGAAAACAAAGGCCCTGGTAAAATATGGAGGTGAACAATGGAAGCCTATGCTGAGGGTTTCCTCTGTAGGAAAAGCTGACATGGAACTTTGCCTTCCTGTGCCACTGCAGAGGACACATGTGAATGTGCAGATGCTCGAGGAATGTTTATGCTCGGAGCAGGCAGAGTATGTGTGTGTGCGCATGTGTCACATGGAATATTTTGCAAGTGACGGTGTTTGCCTATGTAGCGCCAGAGTGGCTACGACTAATGAACAAACACACAAACGGTCCAGACGCTGGCATTCCCTCAGTTCCTCCCTCCTTTTTGACGTGCAGGGTTATGAATGACTCTTTTCCCCCATCAACAAGCTTTTCACTTTGACTAGAAGTGTTATGTAAACTTTAATTTTAGAATAGAATATAAGCTCATGCTTTAGGTAGTATAATAAAAAACAATCAAAGCTGGGTCTAAAGACAAATTTGGCACCAACGTTTTAAAACTCTAACCGCTCTAACCACTCACCGAGACAGTGTGGGCAGCACTGGCCCTTGCGTAAAACAGGCACCCTGCATTTGGCAGCTGGACAGTGCTGAGAGAAGCACTGAATAGTGCCGTTGTTGCAGGTGCAGCTGGTGCAGACGTTGGCCTTCCAGGAGTCTCCAGCTAGCAGCACGTCTCCATCGCTGGTTATGCAGTACTCCTGCTGGCTGTTGTTCACTGGCAGTAGGGGCGTCTCTTCTGCACACAGGGGAATAAGTTAATGAAAAAGCAGAAAGTTACACTGCATTACAGCTCTTTCCTCTCTTAACTGGACTTGGTAATGTCGGGTTACAGCGTGCTTCTACACGTTTCTAATATGCTCTGCTCCTAAATGACGACTGTATTTAACCCTGCTATTGAACAGATCAGTCAACAAGTTGTTAGGTCTTCAGAGTTGTGTTCAGATGTAGAACGTGTGCATATGAATATCTATAACAGATGTTCAACCTAAACCCTGCTGAAAAAGAGATCTGTGGCTTTTTCATGACCAGATCCTGAGCTAGCTTGTCCACACAGCGCTACTCTAATGTACACATACATCACAGGGCTTGTTGTGAGATTTGTATTATTCCCACATTCCTGGTGACCAGACCCAAACATATATCAAAGCCTGGCCTTGACAATCTGCTTTTGTTGCAGGCAGATGCAGTGATAAGGCAGACCGGCATTCTCAAGGAGCAGCTCTCAGGCTGCAGTCATGCATTGCTGATTTGTGAGCCTCATGCTGGGGAGTGCTCGGGACACATTGTTTATGAGTTTGTGAGGGAATTGTTTGGGTGCACTTGTAAATAAAATATGCGTGCGGTTATGCATTTTGTAGACGTTCTCGTGACCGGAGAGCTAGCATAGATTTGGCGAGATCAGTTGCATTCTTGCCCGTCCAATAATAGAGTTAGAAGCGCCTCCAGTGTGGGCCGAAGGGTAAAAAGCAGAACACATGTGCTGCCGCTGGCCTCGAGGATCTCTGCGTAAACCCTACCGGTCTTGGCTGGTTTCTTTATGAGCCTGTGTGCCTGACATAAAACTGCCCAACAGAGTGCAACGTGCAAGACCTTCCAAAACCACATGCTGGTAGAACACTGAAAACAGCTTTACAGCTCCCTGCCTACCATCCAAACCTGTGATGACACATTTGAAAATATTCTAAAATATTTTAATTATATAGAACTTATTTAATTTGAATTACCTGGGCATACATGGCAGCAGGTGTCCTTGTTCCTGATCGGCGCTTGGCAAAGAGCTGGGGGACACACTTCGGTGTCACACAGGACGCGTCCCTTCCTGCAGGTGCAGCGCGTGCATTCGTCCAGGTTCCAGGTCTCCCCCTCCACATAAAACTCTCCCCCAGGTGCTCTGCACACCACCATGTCCATCCCCTCAGGCTGACCACTGCCAGAGTCGTCTACAGCAGGAGAAGACGAAACATTCATTCATTCGGCCCTTAACAACAGCTGCTACATGACACAGTGAAACAATTATCTTTTATTTATTTATTTAAAAAACACCCAGCACGCCCCTGCGGGCGGTTTATCCTTCAAGCTCGGGTCCTCTACCAGAGGCCTGGGAGCTTGAGGGTCCTGCGCAGTATCTTAGCTGTTCCCAGGACTGCGCTCTTCTGGACAGAGATCTCCGATGTTATTCCCGGGATCTGCTGGAGCCACTCGCCTAGCTTGGGAGTCACCGCACCTAGTGCTCCGATTACCACGGGGACCACCGTTACCTTCACCCTCCACATCCTCTCGAGCTCTTCTCTGAGCCCTTGGTATTTCTCCAGCTTCTCGTGTTCCTTCTTCCTGATATTGCTGTCATTCGGAACCGCTACATCGATCACTACGGCCGTCTTCTTCTGTTTGTCTACCACCACTATGTCCGGTTGGTTAGCCACCACCATTTTGTCCGTCTGTATCTGGAAGTCCCACAGGATCTTAGCTCGGTCATTCTCCACCACCCTTGGGGGCATCTCCCATTTTGACCTCGGGACTTCCAGGTTATACTCGGCACAGATGTTCCTGTACACTATGCCGGCCACTTGGTTATGGCGTTCCATGTATGCCTTGCCTGCTAGCATCTTGCACCCTGCTGTTATGTGCTGGATTGTCTCTGGGGCATCTTTACACAGCCTGCACCTGGGGTCTTGCCTGGTGTGATAGACCCCAGCCTCTATGGATCTTGTACTCAGAGCTTGTTCTTGTGCTGCCATGATTAGTGCCTCTGTGCTGTCTTTCAGTCCAGCTTTGTCCAGCCACTGGTAGGATTTCTGGATATCAGCCACCTCCTCTATCTGCCGGTGGTACATACCGTGCAGGGGCCTGTCCTTCCATGATGGTTCCTCGTCTCCCTCCTCTTTCTTGGGTTTCTGCTGCCTGAGGTATTCACTGAGCACTCGGTCAGTTGGGGCCATCTTCCCAATGTATTCTTGGATGTTCGTTGTCTCATCCTGGACTGTGGTGCTGACACTCACCAGTCCCCGGCCCCCTTCCTTCCGCTTAGCGTACAGCCTCAGTATATATATATATGTATATGTATGTATATATGGAGACCGCTGTCTATTAACCACTGTCAACTAACTGATCTAATGAAAACATCTTCCTGTCCAACAGAGCAGCAGACATCTGCACAGTATTAGACTTTTTGTCACCCTGACTTTAAAGTGTGCATAGCTTCTGAAAGTTGTAGACATTCCCCTTTAAATATTTGAAGAGCAAACTGAATCACTCCTCCATAAATATCCCTACACTTGGAGATTCGAGGCCAAAAAAGAAAAAAACGCATCCTTTCCATTTTTAGAGAAACAGATAGAGTTTGCATGTTTAAGGGGCCAGCAAGTGCGAGATTTAAGAGCTAGATTCTGAGTCAAAGCTCTCTGCCTGCTGTGTGTGACTATATAACGTCACTGGAACTATTTCTGATCTCTAAAGTGTTTCATTTAAACCAATCTTTAGTCTTATTTTCTTAGTTTTGTACATTAATTTTAGTGATCACAACAACACCAGGAGTAAATGCTGAGATCTAGCAAGACAGCAAAATTTCTGCAATGAAGACTTGAATGTGGCTGCACCCATAATGATGGTAATAAACTGTTATTGGACTGGAAAACTAGATGCGGGCAACTACAGCATGATTGAGAGACTTGAAAGTCTTTGTGTAAATAGGGATAATTGTTTTATATGAATAGCTTTGGGAATAACTGCACTATTCTCCCTTGTTTGGCTTTGCAAATATGTGTAACTAATAAGGAGGGTGGGTG
Source organism: Haplochromis burtoni (assembly GCF_018398535.1). Taxonomy (NCBI): domain Eukaryota; kingdom Metazoa; phylum Chordata; class Actinopteri; order Cichliformes; family Cichlidae; genus Haplochromis; species Haplochromis burtoni. The sequence goes on from NW_024582377.1 coordinate 3,274,461, forward strand.
GAAGGGATGTTTTAAATCTGTCTGCTTGTTTTTTCTTGACTCACCAGACTTCCTCTGAGCAATGTCACTGATGTCATAGATTATTACTGATGAGCCCAAACTATGAAAATAAGAAAAAACTTGCTATAAACAGCACATGCATTGCAGAAACATACCCTCACAGGTAGGGCAACACTGGTCAGGCTTGACAACAGGATGAAGACAGCTGGGCACTGAGCAGGATATGAGCACGCACATCTCCCGTCCGGAATGGCAGTAGCAGTCGCGACAGCCATCATGCCAGCCCTCACCTTCCTCATATTTCTGTCCATTGGATGTGAGGCAATAGCTGGGCACTGGGGCCGGGGCAGTGGTGCTCGGGACGTGACCACTTTCTGGAGACACAAGGTGCAGGCATTACTGGGATGCCTAAGAGCTATAGGAAATTTCCAAATCTCTTTTCTTTTTTACTGACTTCCCAAAAAAGTGTTTTTACCACTAAATATTTTATTAGTCTACAAAGAGAGTCTTTCAGGACTTTCAAATCAGGCAAACAGTGGATTATTTGCAGTAGGAACATCTGTGTGTGTGTGTTACTGTGTTTGTGCAGTAGGTGCACAGATTACCTCGTAAACCAAAGAAAAGGTTAAGTATATTTTAGAATGAGATATTTATACTAGTTCTAAAATGGCAAAGTAAACACAGCTGCAGGCATAAAAGTGGCTTCTGCATACTAACTTTTAAAGCAGGAATTTGAGGGAATCTAATTAGAGTTGCATACACATCCCCAGGATAAAGCTAACATCAACAAGAAGCACGCATAAAAGCGTCAGTCTCACGGCAGTAAAGCAAAAGGTCACAGGAAATCAAAGCTCAGGTTAAAATCAGAAACTAAGCTCTCCTGTGTTCTCCCCCTTACACTTCAGGCCATGTGGGGAAACTGCAGTTAAACGTGGGGATGTAGCTCTATGTAACAATTTAGAGATGGGTGAAACATATACAAGCAAGCACACAAGCAAAAGTCTCAATAATCTTTGAACTTATGATATGAAGGTTGATCGGTTGAACATTAAAGGTCAAGAGGTTGCATAGAATAGGCAGGGCTTATCCTCTGACTCATAAAAAAGAAGAAGGTGATCATGATCAGTGAATTTAGAGATTAATGAAATGTACAATTCTGTTTTTTACATCGACTGGTTGTTGAGAGTACCCTGAATGTCCTTTCTACAACTTGTTTTAAACTACTGCAATATTACAGTGGCCTGTTGTATTAAAATGAGAAACTATGTTGGCTTCAACCTGAAAGGCAACTGTTTTATTCATCTTGTACTACTTGACTCACCCTTCTTCTTTCTCTATACTTCTTTATATTTTGCTATGGAAATGCTAATTAGGTCCAGCCATTGATTGAAACGTGCAAACATAGATAGAAATACAGGATATGAAGCAAAAACTGAGTTTGTGCAATTCTAATGTCAATGTTTTTACTAACCACTAAAGTCTCGTAGTCCAGCTTTTAGGTCATATCTTTAAGTAGCTATCATGAATAGTTCTCCGGGCTTTTTGAAGGACATTCATAGCTGTTCTTTTGATGTATTTTGTCTTCATCTCTGTTGTGAGGATCCCAGAGCTTCATTAATGTCGAGGTCCACTGGCTGTTTCACAGATGCTGTAGACACTCGCTGTTCCTACCTCTATCCTGATCTCCTCCTATCTCCTGACGATGATTTAAACAAAAAATTGTACATTTTTGATTTATCGCTCTATGTAACCTGCTGCCACAGATTTTCAGTCCAGTTCTTGTGTAATCTGGCTCACCTCAGCCTTTTCTCTCTATTTCCCTTCCTCAATAATGGCTTCTTGGCAGACACCCTTCCACTGAGGCCCTTTCTGAGGCTTTAGAGAGCTGTGGATCAATCTGTCATAGTCCTCTGTCTTTGACCCAGGCTTTTGAGTTTGCTTAGTCTTTTGTTCATTTCTTGCAGGTTAATGAAATGTTAACGTTCAGTTTGGAGAACCGTTTGTTGTGTTTCTAGTTCTTTGTTATTGTTTGTTTTGTGCTCTTTCGTGTCCAGTCTGTCTTCCCTGTCTTGTCTCCTTGCTGTGTCTTCCCCTGCGCATCGGAGACAATATTTTCACGGACCGGCTTTAAGGTGTCGCGGATAAATACAACAAAATAAATGATACGACCAAGACAAAATCTGGTATTAACAAACGTGAATTCACTGTGCAACTTTATTAGCAGCGTCCTCGTGAAATGCAGCAACAACATTCAGAGTAACATCCTCCTCTCTGCCCCTCAATGCTCTCTGGTCGCTATGGTAACGCGTAAATATTTCTTTCGAACACACAACTACAACACGGGGAAAGACCCAGGGAAACCGAGTTAACGGGAAAAACCCGAAAACCATAAATTTCACACTTGAGCGTCGAATGACTCACGGACCGGTAGGCCGGGGGTTGGGGACCGCTAGTCTACCATGTCTGCTTATGAATGTCAAATCTGGTGTAACTCTTTCTCTCTCGCCCTCTCTCTATCTGTTTCCCGCTCGCACTCTCTTGTTCTGTGTTTCTGTATTTAGTCAGTCTGAGTCTCATTGTGTTTCCCGTGTTTTCCTGCGGCTGGTGTCTGTTTCCTGTTTTATTGTGATAGTCTCTTGTCCCATGTGTGTTACGTTTATTTTTCCTTCCCCTCTCTCGTTATGGCTAGTTTGCTCCAACTGTGTTCCCAAGTGTCTCCACTTCTAATCACCCTCATGTGTATATACTGTCTCGGTCTTCCCCTGTCTCTTGTCAGATCATCAAGTCATCTTCCCTCTGTGTCTTCTAGCATCTCTAGCTTAATTCTTCCAGTTTGAAAAAGCAGAAAGTGCCAAAAGAAAAACTCTGACCAAAGACCACTTTAATTACAATGAAGGCTTGCTCCTTAGAAGCAAAATATAAAGAAATAAAGAGTGGTTCAAGACTTTTTCACAGTACAATTATTAGTAATATCTCACAGTTTTGTGTCACCACTTGTATCCATCTTGAATCTATCATCATATCATTAATTTCAAATGTTTATTCAGTAATAAATATTGGCTCATAAAGCTCTTCGATTGTTTAAAGGTCATTACAAAATCACAGACAGTTGATCCTGTTCACCTGGACGTAGTGTTTGCTTACCTTACCTGGATGATTAAGCTTCATCAGGTCATTTCAAAAAATTTTTACATGAATTTCCAGTTAGTGCTTTTTAGTGTCTCATCTCATTTCTGGCTAAATGTTTAGACAAATAAAGTTACAAACTTCTGCATGAAATGACAGACTTTTTTGTGTTTTTTGCTTAAGTAACACAGTCAGCGAAGCATCCCTTTAATCACGACGCGCACCTGAATAATAAGAGAGCTCGGTTACCTTTACACATGCAGACGGAGCAGCCCTTCCTGTTCTGTCGGTAGCCATTGACGCAGTGCTTGTCACAGGTGAAGGGAGGACACTTGACGCAGCGACACATCTCGCAGCCATGCTTGTTCCTGCTGCAGGGGAACAAACATACGCGTGATGAAGTGCACACGAAAAAGCCTTAATTACTGCAAGAGTGTGTGAGGAAGTAAACAAAGTGTCAGGACTAAACAATGCCACTCCTGTGTAGCTCAAACGTGGTTTCAAATTGCTTCACATAGAGGAAAACATGGTGTTGTGATAGAGCGAAACGCAGATGTTTCAGTCATGAATAATCAACATCTGGACTTGCTTTTCCCCTCTCTATATTAGCTGGCTTTGAAGAAGAGCAAATAAAGGGCCAACATGTGAGATCCCTGTGGTTTGCACATCATACCAGCCCGAAGCCTCTGGAAAAAAAAGAGCCAATTCACCAATTCAGATGCTCACAATTCACTTTCCTGCCTTTCTTATTGCTCTGAAAGCCTCGTATAAGACATATAAGAAGAGTGGCTAGATTAGCATTACTGTGAATAATAAAATCTTATCGATCTCATCGAAAAAGATGGAAAAAAATAAGAACTGGGTCCTTGTCACTGTAAACTTCTGGTTGATTTACAAATTACTGCTCCCACCAGGACATTATGGTCCAATAATTAGAGGAAGGGACAGGGACTTCTTCACAAACATACATTTTGTTGATCTGATCTGCTTCCAGTGTCTGGAAATAGACCACTTGGATCCAATTATTCCACCTAATAAAACATGAATGAGCTGCACGCTGATAAACTGGCAAAAACCCAAGTGAAAGTACAACCTGTGTGTCTGCACTTGTCTCCTTCTAGACACTAGTCCTGTTTAACCTTGTCTCATCCATCTTCGCCCAGCCACTTCCTCTCTGTCTTACCCTCCAGGTGCGTGATGATTCCTACCTCACACGGTGGCCTCATTATACCCGGATAATTACTCTATTAATCTCCGTCTGCCAGGGTGAAAAATTAAAGAAGCCTTCGACCCTGTGATGCAGAGCCGTGTCCCATAAAGAGGACACAGGATTTCAGGCTCAGCAAACAGGGGACCCCATCTATGCTGAAACAGCAATAACAGCTATTGAAACAACACTGTGAAGGGTTGGCTACAGCCTCACTGTACAAACACAGAGGCAGAGAGCGCTGCACTCTTAGAGTAAGGCTTTGTTTAAAGATAGTATGCTGAATGCCAAGCAGCACTTTGGGCTCCAGGGGGGATAATTTCCAGCAGGCCGCAACCTTAATGGCCAGAAGAATGCCATTCATAACCTGTGTGGTCCCAGTTGTGAGTTTGAGCTATGAAAGGTGGAAAAAAACAATCCTGACGGCACAAACAAAAACTTCAGATATGAGAAGTATCCGCAGAGTCCTTAATTTAGGAATGTTTAACACACGGTTTACATTCCTCTCGCTTCACAGGCCAGCGCCATTTGTTTTTGAACACGTACTGTACATTACAATGCTCACAGGATGTCATCAATACACCCAGTATAAACACAGAGATCCTTTGTGCTTTTTCATCTCTCTGCGGTGGCTGCATTCAGGGTTGTGTGTGAGAAGAAAGATTTGCATTGTAAGACTGGCAAGCTCGCAGAGGATTTCAGACTTCTAAGGCTAGACCAAAACAGCTGCTTATGAAGGATAAAGCCAGGACTTCCTGCTCTTCTCCTCCCTGCAGGATCCAACTCATCCTCCTCTCCTGTTGTGCCCCTCTTGAGCTGTGGCTCCAGAAAGAACGGTGGCGATATCAGAAGGATCCCAACTGTATATATTTCCTAAAGTCTGCTTTTGTCCTGATGTGTTTTTGATCGTTGTTTTGAGACAGGGTGATGATTAATGAAATGAGAATGGTGCCTGGGGACCAAGCGTCCCAGTACAGAGCACTTCCAGATGTTTGATTGGGTTAAATGGGATTAGGAGGAGAGGAGTTGTAGAGGGCCGAGCGGCTAGTGCGGACCCCACAGCAAATGACTCACACACAAATATACACACAAGCTAACACAGAGACCCGGGATTGGCCACCAAAGCAGGCACTTTGATGACTACTGTTGCAATTGCCTGGTATACTTTCTTTGGAAGGGCATCACTTAATAATATTAAGTACTGAAAATCTTATTTAACCATACAAATATGCAGTGGAGGGATGGCTGGGAGAAAATGATTTGTAGTTTTTATGAAAACTAAAACTCTTTAAAAGCCATTTTTCCTGGAGTAAACGCAGCTACGGACTGTGAAGTGATCATTAAGACGCTGACGTAATTTTAAAATCTTTGAAAGATTCAAAGCCATTGAAACTTTAAGCGCAGCACTGACAGACACGTGTGTTTAAATCAGACTCAAAAACACGAATGAAAAAATGAACATACAGCTGGACTCAGCGGATCAGTGGGTGTACTCACACATATCCGTAGGGGCAGGTCTTAGTGCAGCTCAAAGGTCGGCACTTTGGCACGGGCACGCTGCACTCGCACACCTCGCATCCAAAATCATCCCTCTCGTAACCCATTGGGCATTGCAGGGAACAGTACGTTCCCAGGTCAGGGCAGGAGTCATCTGAAAGAGTTGAGAAGGAGGTCATCTGATCACGACCACAGCAATCCATTAAAGGCAAAAGGCACGAGTTGCCATGGAGCCGCTCGCAGCAACATTCCTGCTCACAAAGAACCTTGTAAAACACCAATAAGCTGTGATGAATATCAACATGTCTACGCTGCTGTCAAAACCAAGTGGCTGCAACGGTTAAACACAGCACTGTCCACAGCTTTAATGTGGCACTGCAAGACGCGGCACGTGAGAAGAAATGTATCATCTCGTCACGCGTTTAAAAGTCATTCCCAGTAACTTTAACCCTCTACGGTGAGCTAAAAAAAAATCAAGACTTACTGTTGAGACATTGGCAAAGAAGACATCCATTTTTGTCTTGTTGGAAACCATAGGGGCAGTCATTCACTGACAGGGAGCAGTTGTCCAGGGGAGGACATAGCAAAGGGCTTACAGTTTCATAAGAAGGCTCTGTTAAAAAAAAGTGAGATAATAGAGAGTGAGAGCTTTTAAGGTACTGTTATGAATGTATTCCTGTTTTTTTATGTTTGTGTGCTTGAATCCCTTTAGTTGTTATACTCCATGTGAGCTTTTTGTGCCAAGTCTAATAGCTACCTATTTACGCTGCCCTACTTATAAACAGTAATTACGGATAAATGCAGAGCAATTACACCGGGGTGGGTTGCACCTTAAGGGGGATTTTACCTCTCTGTCTTATTGTGCTGAACTGTCTCCTATTAATAAGCTGAATGGGTCTAAAAAGCATCCTTTGCCCCTTGATTTTGAGCCAACTCCACTGTGGTGCCACAATAAATGAGGATGGAACAAGACGAGCACGGACCCGTAACACCACTGTTCCCATTGCACGCTTTTTGCCACGTTCGGTGGGAGGAACAGCACCCAATGAGCTGTAACTAATTATGCTTAAAGAAAAAAAAAGGCTCTACCTCAATTATACAGCCTCCTGTGTTAAAAGGATGCTGTAATGTCATACACACAAACACACACACAGACAGGTGGGTCTCATTTTGGTGGGCAAAGGTAATAAAAAGAACAGAAAGAACCCCATGGCTAGAAAAATGCTCTGTGCTGCTGAACTTTTTTTTTTTTAAATCCTGCCCTTTCTGGCACCTTTTGCAATTAAAATTTGTTCTATTTCTGTTTGTTTCAGTTATTATTACAGTTATATGTGGTTTATTATGAGGATGTCAAATTCAGGACAAGAGGGTGGTGGGAAACAAAATAAAAGGACAGACTACAAATTAAAAATGCACATTGTTGCTCCTGTAAGAAAAAACAAACATACAGCCCCAGGAACACATAAATTAGACAATGCACAGATACATAAATCAACAAATGTTTTTGTAGTGTGAGTGTGAGAGAGAGCGAGAGAGCGTGTGTCACAAATGTTCTTGATAATGAGGGTGGGAAGCCACAATAACGTCCCCCAGGAGCCAGAGGCAGACAGAGATTGAACCAGAACAACTGTGGCCTCCCCCTTTAATGAGCCCATGTTGAGTGGGCTCTGTAGAAAAGCTGCAGGGACGCAGGAGTGCCCTGCATGTGGTATGTGTGCTAATGCGTAACTCATTTGAAGGACAACACAACTCTGCATACCGTACCTTCACAGAAGGGACAGCACTCTCCGGGGATCTTCACCGGGTTGTGGCAACTCTGTTTGCAGGCCATGGCTGTGCAGTGCGGCTCGCCATCCACACACTGGCAGAAGGTGCAGTCATCCTCTTTCCACTGCTCCTCGTGGGCTCGCAGCTTATTATTCACCCAGCAGCTGGCCTCGGTGCTATCCATTGACACATCTGAGAGGAAAGAAAGATGTTTACAGTGTGGGTTTAGGTATGAAGGAAAGAAAGGCTGACATCATTTTTAGCTCAGGTTCTTAGATCCTGTACTGGGTTTGTATTAACAACAAGTGAGAGCCTAACTGTGGTAAATTGGATACTTAATGAAGGAGTTAAACAAGAGATATGAAGAAAACACTGATGAATGTCAATGACTCGTTTACATTTATAAATGGAGAAAGGCTCCTGGCGTTGTGACAAGCGTTGCGTAGGGGTTTAGGTTCACATCAGAAAGACAGTCCACAGTGTCCAGATTGTGCATTATAATGGGGTAAAAGCATTCCTTCGTTCAATAGCTGAGAAATCATTTCATCATGTAAATTTTACTCCAAAGCAAAGAAAGCACTTTTGGAAATTTGGGATCCATTCCCATTAGCCTTAAAAAGGGGTGAAAGTATGAAAACGTTAATGTTGTTGTCCCAGTTGAGTTTGAGAGGTTGAGTGTTTGAGGTCGGATGTAATGACCCTGAACAGGACTTTTTCTTTCCTTTTCCACTGACATAGTCCCTGTGCTCGCACCACAGCCAATTTTATAATTTTGTCACGGCTCCCTTTAAATATCAACAGATTTGAGAACCAAACCTTATGTAGCATTACTGAGTGGAAGCTGGGGTAATTCCATGAGGCGCTTCTGTGGGGCAGACAAAACTTTTTGGCTCCCCCTCTTGCACCCTGTGACCTTAGCAATTCTAAACTTTGGACCAGCAAATCTGTTCTGTTGTACCACGTAATGAAACGCAGGTAGCCCCACACACCTCCAACCGTTGTTTTACAACTTTTAAAGATTCTTTCTGTCTGTTTTAGCATTTCAGATGCATGAAACTGGAGAATTAAAAAAAGAAAAAGAGTTAAGCGATGCAGCAGAGCCCAAGCTATCCAGTTTGTCTCCGCGCTGCAACAGTCCAGTCTCTTACACCCCCTAAAATCCAGCTTTCCTTCTGTTAAACAGACTCCAAGCCTAAGCAAATTTTCGAACAGTCTTGTATGAAAGATGAGGTAAAATACCAATGGCTCCCAGGTTTCTTTTGGTAACTTGCTTCTTAATTTACCCGCATTCATAGCTTTCCATTTCAAATGGGTCATTTTATCCTTTGTTTATAAAGAAACATTGATTGAGAATCATCACACACAGAAAATCTTACCTTTTCACCTAGATTAAGTACTGCATCCAGTGCAGTAAGAAAGTACAGATTTCCATAAACGAAAGATGAAAGCATTCCATGCCATCTAAATGCTTGCACATTCCAGCTGTACCTCTAACACTGACCTAACATGATTTCTCCTCTGCACTCGTTCTCTTCGTCTTCCCCCCCACTCCTCCTTTTATGCATCTGATCGACTGTAGCCACGCAGTCAGAGGCCAAAGGCTACCGTCTCCATCCACAGGCTTCTGGCAGACTAATGTGGTTGCCATACGCGCTGCGAGGCCATTTTTCTTTTAAACATTAACCACGATCCAGATCTTACAGAGCTGCGGCGCACACAGTGAAAAAAGGTTTTTGTGTTTTTAAATCTCCCCAGCGGAAAAGACTGGGGGATGACTCTTTGTTGCACCGCTTTTCGTCAGGTATGTTAACGACTCTGAAAGCTGGTTATGTGAGAAAGACATTAAAGTAGGTCTTAATATCGCCTTCACTGCTGCTGAATCATCTTTTCTCCCCATCATTTGGGCATATAGGCGTTTTAGTCGATGCCACCATTCAATTCAGTTCCATTTTATTTATACAGCGCCAAATCACCACAACAGTTGCCTCAAGGTGCTTTATATTGTAAGGTAGATCCTACAATAATACATACAGAGAAAAACTCAACAATCATATGACCCCCTATGAGCAGCACTTTGGCAACAGTGGGAAGGAAAAACTCCCTCTTAACAGGAAGAAACCTCTGGCACAACCATGTCTACGGCTACCAGTTTTAACAGTGTAATAATCAGCGAAAGGTGACACAGTTTAACTGAATAATAAAGCAAATGTATGTACCTATGCAGACGGGGCAACATTCTCCCTGAGGAATGTAGAAGTTTTCACAGTCCAGCTCAGCACACTCTGCCTTGGAGCAGAAGGAGATTCCTCCCCGGCACTGACACAGCCAGCACGGGTCCATGCGGTACACCTCTCCCTCAGAGTACTCTTTCCCACTGTGGACACACTTGGGAGTGACTAAGGGAAAGAAAAATCAGACACAGGCTGTCAACCTTAAGCTGGACTCCATCTGAGTAAGACAATACACTCTAACAAACGAGTGCACTACGCTGTGTCAGCTGTCCTACATTTGGCTAAGATTAACACCAGAATAATTTCATCAGATCCACCAGAGAACAATGCCTTTAAAAAAATAGACACGTCAAGCTTGATTAGTGAGAGGTTATCACAAGTTTATACAATTCATTACAAATTCGTAAACATTTGTTCATTGTCTACTACTGATAGTAATATTTATCTGAACCAAATGGTGCTGCGGTAGACTGATGGGTGAGGTAAGCCCCATGGGGCAAAAATGGTATTTATCAGACAATGAAACTGGAGGAGGAATTTCACAGGGACCTATCCAGTCTTGAGATGGCTCTGGACTCTTGCCATGCAGACTAAAAGAAAGCAGTGGTGGGTCTGACGTTTTGGCAGAAGCTGGGCGCAGCGTGCTGGTGGCAGGTGGAGTGAATCAATGATTTGGCCTGCCATTAAGCATCCAAGCATTTAGACTCTGTTGGCTGGATTTAGCCAAACCTTGAAAAGAATTAGCTTAGTTGCAGCAACATTGGAAAACTGCACTCTGATCCTGTGCACAGTCAACTAGCTCTGAATACTGTTCACATGCTAACTGGTCAGTGGTCTTCAGTGTTTTTTTCCCTGAAAGAGCAAAGTTCTCATTACCAACATGTCTAATCTTCAAATGTGTTGAACTGAAGTAATTTTAAATTGAATCCAGACTCCTTTCATCCCACAATTATCAATGACCCATAAATGTCAGCTATTTAGCATATATTTTTAGCCTACTGCTCTAGTATTTAACAGCTAATGACCCTTACTGACCAGTTTAACTGCTCATCTGTTATGTTTAGGTTAAGGTGAATTTGTGCTGTTTATAATTTTACCTAGCTATTTTGACTCATAATATTATATATATTCGCTTAAAATTTAGCCACTAGCCTGGCTAGTGGCTAGCTATTAACCATAGGTTTAGCCAACTTTTTTAAACATTTCCCCCATTAATTATCCATTTTTGTTTTAAATTTTGTATCACTTTTGGGTGTTTCCAACTGCTTAGCTATTATTTTAGTAATTTTAACTTTTCCACCCAAACAGAGTTCGACATAAACCTGAGCTACTGCGGAAGTACACCCAGAACGTGGCTGGGAATCTCTGCAATTTTTGCTATGAAATAACATGTAACAAGAAATGCTGAAAAATAACCACAATTCTGAAGAAATAGCAAAAATAGATAATAATACTCAATTTAAGAATTTTTGAGGTATGACATCTCAATGGTAATATTACACATTTATATGTATCACAGTCGCTTGGGTCACTCAACATTCAAAGATCTTATCTAGCCACAAGCTTTTCATCTAACACAAGCCAACATGAGGGAAGTGAAACAATGTGGTTATGTAAGAAAGTCTGTATAGAGGAGTAGGTGGATTAGTTATGTGAATAAATGTATTGGACAAATGCAAGCAGATGTGGGGGCAGTGGTTTCTATAAATGAGAGCCTAGGTTACGGCAGCATCTGTACGCCATACCTTTGAGTCAAAGTGTCTGTGCCAATGACCCCATGCCTCCCGACAACCAGCACCGCACTCTAATACAAATCAGGTGTGCCAGCTGAGTTGAAAGTGGAGCAGGGATTTGGTGAACTTTTCTTCTCCTCCTTGCCATTTTTCAGCCCCCCTTCCCCTATCGCTCAGTATTCCCGCTGTCCTCCTTTGCGTGCAGCAGAACTAAGTGAAGAAAATGCACTAAGGGCTTTTAGCTGCACAAAATCAAAAGGCAGGCAACGAGTTTTTAACGCTCACAGAAGCAATAGGAAGTCACATGAGGAGATGCTCACATGTGATTTCCGCAATGTTTGTTAATGGTAATCCCTAAAACAACTTGGGGCACAGAGAGTCTAAATTCCAGTCATGCTTGGTGATGTTCAGTCTTTTCTAAATTGAGGTGAGGACTGGATGCAGAGATGAATCCATTGGCTAGTAAGCCTTTCTAAATCATTCATAATGGACTGTCATTCTCTTGTGGTTTACAGGCATATGAAGGCAAAAACTCAACTTCCAAGAAACAAACAATTATGGGAGTTATTAAAATCAACTTTACAGTCATCAGCTTTGAAAACGCAAATTGCAATGCAGAAATATGAGTATATCTCATGTCACCAACACAAACACTTGTCAAGCTGTGCGGACACGGATGCTTTTGGCTGTGTGTTTACAACAAAGTCAAGCTAAGTTTCCAAAGAACGATTAGTGCGGTGATCTCAGCCTTATTGCTCAACATCTCCAGAAATCTCAACAGCACTAAACCTACTCCGGATCCACCGCTGGGGACATATGCAAAATATGTGCCAGGCAAAGTGTTGATAAACAGCAGACCACAGCCAAACAGGATCAAACAGGGTCCTCTATAATATCAGATGACATCAGGTCAGGATGTTACTGCCAGGTTTGCTGTTTTGTAGCCAATGAAGAAGCAGAGTCCGTTGCTGACGAGGCCAAAACACACAGGTGGAGCTTATTGTCACTGCACACACTAACCCTGACTAAACATCAGTCCTCAGCCAAGTGGGCAATGGAAACAAGATAATCAGTCCAAGCCTCACACAGAGACACTGCAAGGGCATGCTGAAATGTGTTCCATTAGACGATAGGCTTTCTACTTGACATTACCTAAGACTTTTTTAAGATTCTGCATTTGTAGTGAGTGCTACGGAGGCCTATGCAGGACTGTGGAACTGACGAGGGCTCTGGTGCGTGTCCTTGTCCCTGCCTGTGGAGCTTTCTGACACGGCATGCAGTCATGCAAGCCTAACGGACAGTAGGAGCAGCACAAAAGGCATCAAGCCCCTGACCCAAAGAACAGCAGACACTTGTTATCAAAACACTGATCCCATGGCCCCCACGGCTGCCATTCAGCCCCCGCTGGCCTGCCGGACTCGATTACCCTCCCCACCGGCAGACTGGAGCACATAAAAAGCATTCCCATCAATGAACTTATGAACCTTTTCCCTTTGGACGTGTGACCAGACAGGAACCCTTTGACACTGCACTTCTGTTGAGCAAATTCATAGCCTAAGCACTTTTCTGGTCACCGGGCTTGTTAAGACCATTAATTCTGGGACACAGCACTCATTTATACATGTGCAGGGGCCAGAATGTGAATTTGTTCTGTTGGTAAAACAGTGAATATTTGTTGGGCGTGCAGAGTAAACAGACCAATACCGCAGGTCCCCTCCCTGCCTTCCTAGCGCTCCTGGCTGCCTCTGCCTCACGACAGAGACGTGTTATACTCTCACGCGCATTCAGCATCTGCTCGCCTGCTACCACGTCACTCTCTCTTTTTAATACCCAAGTGAGGAAATGGACAAAGAAGACGTTATATCTAATAACCCTTTAGGAATTAAACGTTTTTGTATGTACACCCCTAAAAATGTCTTGGAAAACCAGTTGGAAGCATTGCTCCAGCCTGATAAACAGCCCGACAGCAGTTATCCAATTAAGAGTTTTCATTTTCCCTTAAAAAATTAGCTCAGAGGAGGAGGAAATGACTGCGTCTACAAAAAAAAACCAACAAAAAAACAAAAAGAAAGCAAAATATTGAACAAAACAATTTGCACATCAACTGTGAAATTGCTATTGTTGGAGCAAGAGCAGTGTGTAGCATGCTCATCAGTGAAATTACCTTTCTGACACTCGTAGACATCACAGCAGTCTCCTGGCTGACCGCTGGCTTGACCAAGTGAAACGGGGTGCTGTCCGCTCGGGCACTGGGGCTTGTGGCAGGCACTGAAGTCGCAAGTGCACTGGGGTGGTACGGAGGGGCAGCATTCAGCAGGAGGCTTGTAGCTCTTGGTGAGGACTGAACCCTCGGGGCAGGAAGGCACCTGCAGATTGGGGCACGTCACCCCAGCACACCTCAGCTCTTCTGTAAAAAACAAAAACACACACACAAACATGGACTCGCATTCATGTTTAGACACTGGTGACTCTATTGCATATGAGTTAACACAGTGAAATGGACACAGGTTTAACATTGTTAGCACCTTCAACCATTTGACTCTGTCAGCACTTTTTTGCTAGGCTAAGGTGGAAGGTTTAGCTGCAATTATGTGTGTTTGCTACCAACATGAGCCACTATGCTACTAGTGTGGCAGACTAATGGCTGAGCTCACATAGCCATCCAACATAAACTGTGCAGTCAGAGCCCCACTTCAGTCCACGACAGCTCTATAGCATCCTGTCAGAGAAGCAAGAGGGCCCCTCTCTACACATGACAAGGCTCTCCCCAGAACATGCCACCTTGGGGTACATTTGACGCCACTTTAGGCAAATCCACAAGGCTCACAGTGTAGGCTTGTAATGTACCCACAGTGTGCACATACAGTAGTTGTTGGCTGTCCTCTGTGATCATGGGGTGCACTGCCCACAGGTTCCCCTTGCTACGTTGCTGCCATCAATTGGTCTTGGTTGTGGACTAAAACGTCCATTAATAACAAGGAGTAGCCAAAGCAGTTACTGTCACATATTTGACTTTTGCTGATTTTCACACTAGATTTTTACCCCATTCCTTACATAACCTACTCAAGTTTGAGCTGGGAATCTTCTTTCCAGGGAAATTTATAACTACTACACCACAAAGCAATGGGTAAAAGGCAAAACTGCTGTGGCCCCCACATGGCTATGCTACGGGCAGCCCACAGTGGGCTACCAACAGAATTTCCTCACCTACAGTGACCTACCTGCAAAACTGCTATGGGCACCACATTGGTTTGTATGCTTCCACAGCATGTCTTTATCCTGTCTGCCTTCTCTCACCCTAACCGGTCGCAGCAGATGACCCCGCCCCTCCCTGTACCTGGTTCTGCTGGAGGTTTCTTCCTCTTAAAAGGGAGTTTTTCCTTCCCACTGTCACCAAAGTGCTGCTCATAGGGGGTCATATGATTGTTGGATCTTTCTCTGTAGGTATATAGTAGGGTCTACCTTACAATATAAAGCACCTTGAGGGGACTGTTTTTGTGATTTGGCGCTGTGTAAATAAAATTGAATTGAAATTGAATTGTACAGGCAGCTGACAGTGGGCTACTCACATGTACTAGTCTACATGAGCCCACCCACTTGGGGCCATATGGACCATGTGTGGGTTTGCCCTGTTCACACAGTCCCACAACTACCTACGGAGGGCCCACATGGATATGTTTAGTGGGTCTGCACATCCTGCCTATGGGCTTCAGATTCCACCTTGCCTGGTTTAAATGGCTTACAATCCAACCAGAACCTTGCATTCTAAAACCAGTTATTAATAGCATCCAATCTTTACCAGAGATTTTTCCCCAGTTTTGAATCTCTCCTTCATTTAGCTACCAGGATGCAGTTTTTAACTCATCAGCCAGAGTCAGTGTAATAGATTTGATACCCCTTGTTAGAGGGGAAAGAGGTGCAGGGTTACTGGTAAACTGGGGGAGGAGTGTATTCTGGAACCTGTTCAGGAAAAGAAAAGTGCCCCTCTTAACAGATACTGCATTTTAGGAGAACAGTATCTACCTTTCAAGACGTGGATGACTGAGGCCAAATGGATATGTTTATTTTGGTCCTCAGTGTCCCTGTAATGTTTACACATAGGATGGAAGAGATATTTTGTGAAAAGCAGACTCATGTTGGGTCCCAAAAGTTATTTTCCCAGATCTCCTGGGGAAAAGTGTGTAAACGCAGTATTAACAAGTGCAGGAGAAAACGTGTAAATAAATAAGTGCCTTATAAGAACGTTAAAGTGAAGGACTATGATTTATTTATGAGAAATGCTTTGCAATCTTTGCATACATCTGGTTTTTGAGGAGAGGGAATGATACTGGCTGAGGTTGCATAACAATGCTTGAGGTTTGGTAATGTTTCCAGAGAGACAGTTCTGTTGATGGTCTTCCCAGACGGGTGCTGACTCCAAAGCGCAACACGAGTCTCTGAGAGGATGTGCTTCATCACTGACATTTGAAAACTCCCTCTGAGTTTTGCCACCAGATGGGGAAACTGATTGGTTACTTTCCAGTCTGCTCATGCTCTGATAGTGGTTTGACTTTGCCGGTCCTCAAATCAAGAAAACAAGCATGCATGATGCTCTGACGGCAGTAACTGTTTGATGTCTGCCTGACCAAGAATAAACATGGAGGAGAGGCCCTCTAAGACTGTGAGAGCTCTATTTTGGTGTGTGGGGGTAACATAACTGGCACATGAAATTGAGGATAAGGGGAACATTGAATTTTTCTGGCTCCGGATAAATAGAGCAGGAGTGTTAGGTATCTGTACTGTAGTGTTTACTCAAGCAACCTGGGAACAGTGAGGAGTGCCACAAAGCTCTCATTGATAAACTTTGTAGCTGAATAGTGTCATAGAAAATGAGGGAAAACCCCTGAATTAAGGGAGGCTACAACCCATTTAACAGTTTTTGGCTTAATTCCTATACTGGAGTTAAATAAACTTCAGTTGGAAGTGCTGATTGGCAAATGTTTTACTTACAATAAAGTCTAACGCAGGCTGCTCAGTTAAAGACCAGTTTTGCATATGAAAGCCTCAAGCTTTTTAAAGCTGTAAAAAAATGCACTGGGACAATTTTGCACATAGTTCTGCACTGAAAAACACTTTCTATGCATTGTATGTGCCCCAGAGAAGGGTGATTACTCTTTCGGTTGTGATAATGGCTGGGGTTAGAGTGCGCTGGGAAAAGCAGCTGGCAGACATACCATTGTAATTTAAATGAATGGAATTGTATCCATCAGTGGAAATGGTCCAACTCTTGCAGGTCCAATTAATACAATTTTTAGCTGGCACAATTATAAACACAATAGACAGACAGGGCGGATGGAAAAAGTCAGCAGTAAATGGATTTTATCCAGCGTTGTTTGTGTTCTATCTCTTTGCATAAATGGCTGTAATTAGCGAGTCAGCGACCGCAAAACCAGTATTTGTATCATAATGGTGGCCATACTCCAGCTTGCACATACACAAAAGCACTGATTTGGTAGGCTTGATAAATTCTCTCTGCAGATTAGGTAACATATGCTCTTTTACAACTGTAAGATAACAAAGATTGGACAATGTCTGACCCATATGAACAGCCTGCAACAATATGCGATTTTTCTCACTCTCTCATGCACACACACACCTTCATGCAGGCTCACACCACACCTGATGTTGATCTAGAAAAGAAAATGCGGAAATTACCTCATTACTACTGAAGGGTGCCTTTTGTAAACAATGCATTCTGGCATTCTGGTGCAGCTCATTGAAGAAAGAAAAATCTTTCATTCTAAATGTTGTTTTTTTTCTCTTCCTTTCAAGTGTGGGGTACAAGGAGCGCAGTCTTTACCCAAACCCGAGTGGCTCGAGCAGGCAGAGGAGGCTGTGTTGACAGCCTGAGTTTACTCATGGAAAAAAGCACACAATGTGAGTTCTGTTCGCTGACTGACTTTGGAAACAAGTCAGCTGAGAACAAAGCTGTCTCAGTCCAGCTGCCCTCCGTGGGTTTCTGGTCTGTCCTCATGTTTTATAAAGTTGCTCCGCAAAGGGACACATCAGGGCCGTCTCTCACGTAAAGTTGTGGGGGCCTGGCCCGGTGCCCACCAGCAGTTACTGAGAAAGTCGGCATTGTTCGCTGTGTGTGTCAGTGCATGTGTAAGGATCGAGGAGCAGCTCTAGGAGGATGTCCAAGCTAAAAGACATAGACGGGGTCAGGAAATTGACACCATGATCAGAGGCTTGAGGTGGCTGGGTATAGGCACGCAGCCGCCATGTGCTGCCTGCTTGCTTTGTTCTCTCAATCATTGGCTAAATATTTGCAGATGAAAAACCTCAAATGAGTGTGCTTGGGTGAGGTAAAGAGAATGTCCACCTGTATCCAACGTTTGCACATCCGTATTTTCATATACTGCATGTTTGTACGTACAAAGCCTATGCTGGGTACTGAACATAAAGCAGTGGAAAGCATCATGTTATCAGGTTATGTGTTCTAGCCGTCAGTCTTAGTCTTGTTGAAAAGAAGTCTGTGGGAGATCTGGGTTGTACACATTTGTTAAATAAACTGTGCCAGAGACATGAGGGTTACTTATGGACTATTGCCATAGAGATCTTCTCTTTCAGGGGAAAAAAGCAAAATAGTGTTGATGAAAGAAACGGGCCTGGGAACATCAGGATTTGACTGAGGCTTGGGTCGGGGCGTGTTTGATTTGTTAATAGTTATGGTTGAGTCAATAAGCTGAGGTTTTAGGCCTTGATTTAATTAATGGGTTGAGGTTTAGACCTGGACATGCAGAAAGGCCCTTTGTGTGCGTGTGTGTGTGCGTGCATGTATTTTGGCTTTGGCTTTCATGCTGGCTTAATGTGCCTGGTTTGGTTAGTGGCTGACCAAGAATAGTGAGTGGGTTGACAGCAATCCCAACATGCCTTTAAGGGAAGTTCTTTGTCTCTCCAGCTACACAGGAGTTTTATTTCCTCTCTGAAATCAGTCTCCGCACACAGAAATAAGCACTCGCTGGGAAACTAGCAGCTTGCAGGGTACAACCGGGCCACAGCTTCCGCAGACGGTGCACAAACACTCAGCACTGAGACGTCTCGTGGCCCCTGCCAGCCGATGGCGGTCTGGCTCAGCCAGTAATAGCCCTGCCACAAAGAAGCTGCAGCCAAGCAGAACCACCATTCTTTCTACAAGTGTAGAGAGAGGCAGGATGGAGGTGGCACAGGTGGACAAGCAGATTTGCGAGAGTGAGGCCAGTTTGTGCCATGGCATTAGATTGGATGCTGCCAATTTGGTTAACCGCTTGTGAACTACTACACACATTCTCGTTTTTCCTCACAATCCCACAAACGCTCGTGTGAGAAAACTAATGCCCAGTGTAGCTGGATCGGACATCATTTAGCAGCCAGCTCCCTACTACAAAGTCCATGTGTGATTCACAAGTGGTCATCCTATGTCACGCCATCTCTGCACCATTCCCAGGCAGTATTCTCAACTTAGCCAAACTATTTTCAGTAGAAAGAATGCAGCTGATATAAACTATCTCCAGTGAGCGCTGCTTGTCAGAAAGGACAAGGTCGCTGTCCCTGCACAGTTCTCCAAAAAAAACAGCTCTAGATGGCTTGACTGCTACAGCACAGACTGGTTTTGGCTTTTGACTTACAGAATGCAGAGATTGCTGGTGCTGGTTTCTATCAGTAAACAAGTGCAGAGGAATCTTGCTTCTTCTTCTAAAAAAACCACTCAGGAACCTTATCGTGAAAGAACTATGTAAACCATCCTAAAGTTTAAATTTGCTAAACATCACATGACCAAGATCCTTGGGGCAGGGACACAAATATCTCAGAAAAGCGGTTGCACTAAGTTGTGACTTCCTATTCTGCGTCTGCATTTCCTCTCCCCTCTCTATCACACGTCGCATCGTCTTTCCTCCCACGTGGGGAAATAAGTCTGACACACCGCGTTGCTTCTAATTGATCATATTCAGCCAAATGACATCAGTGTTTTGTAGTCCAGCAGGAGAGCAAATCTACAAGAGGTGCGATTAGGAAATGGAACATCAACAGCCGTGAAACAAGAAAGATGTTGAATTTCAACAGATCATGATGAGTCACAGACAAGACCACAGTATGAGTCAGAGAGCAGAAAGCAAAAGAAGGACGGGACAAACTATTACCATGTGTGAGTGTACAGGTCCTGAGACGAGAACATAAAGTCTGAGGAAAGGCAAAGAGTGTTTCTTTAAGTGTTGAGACATGAGGTCTGCTTTAAAGATGGAATGTGTGAGAATATTCTTTTAAAAACAGTTAACATTAAAAAAACCCTGACATTTATGTATTTATTTAACCTCACACAATAACACTTTGCAGCTCAGGATAGGACAGAGAGTTACTCTAGCATCAAGTCTGTCCTCCGTTCAATGTGACTAGAAGCGAAGGCAGAGCTGCCCAGAGATCTTATTATTCTTCCGTACGATCTGTGATTCTTTCTTGTCATTTGTGTTGAAGGATTAAAAACAAGAAGTGAAACTCTGGGCATTTGACCACTGAAGAGCAAGATTAACATGCAAGTCAAGCAGCTGCGGTTTGTTTTCAACCAAACACCGCTTTGCACATTTGCTTTGACGTCCTCTCCTCTGCCTCCTGGCATCAAGTCGCACCCAGAACTGGAGGTCCGGGGATCGAGATCATGCAGTTTCTCCAGCAGATCATCCCGAAGGCAGACATGAGCACCTGTCGCTCCACATGTGGCGGAAATGAAAGAAAGTCGGACGCAGAAACAAAAGTGCAACTACTTTGGGATTCGGAATGGCCATTGCATTGTTACTGCATAGCAACAGTGACCCCTAGAGGTGGATATTCTATGTTTAGCACCATCATAAGTATTATTGTTGGCGCTGTGGCGACTGGAGCGATCAGTGGTGCTCTTGTACCCTGAGATTAAGTTTACAGAATACAGTTTTTGTCACACTCCAGAGGGGCATGCTTACACAGATCTTAATAGCTGCTTGTGTCTAAAGCAACGAGGGGTTGATAGACACAGTCTCCATGGAGCCCAACGGGACAAAGCAAACAGGATCTTAACCACAGAGTCCCGGTCTGGTCGTAGAGGAAGCTCCTGCTGATGACAGACAAAGGAAAATCTCTGCCGCGACATCTAGACAAACAAGATAATTATCACACACAGACACATGCGCAAACACAGATGCAAGCACGCAGGCTTACTTGCTCCCATTCGAAGGCTCACTGTGCGCTTGAAGGACACGTCGACGTGTGTGCATCGCTCTACATGCACATGTATTCTTTAAGTCATAGTAGAAGCACGTATTCTGCTCGCTTACTTAATGAGGGGCCATTAGACGGGTGTGTGTGTGTTGCGGTGCTGAAGTCATAAGCTGCTGAAAAATGTTGTTTACAGTTTTCACTAGTGCGAGTTTAAACCGTCATCCGCTGGGCTCATACTTTGATGAGCGAGTTGCAAACATAGGAGCGCAGCAGCCAGTCTTTCATTGAAACACTAGACTTGATGATACGTCTAAACAATCTGATATTTGGTGAACACACTTCCTGTGGAATCTGCTGCATAAATAGCTCAAGACAAACATCCACGCAGCTGTACTGTAGATGCTCGGCAGTAACCTTAATGTTATCCGGAGACTAAATAAACTTAAATATGTCTGCATGGCGTGTTGCCAACCACGGTGCTGTCTATCCTAAGAGCCATTCCTCACCAAAAATATCAGCAAGCTGCAAAGAGATTGAGTGAGAACCAGAGCAGACCAACACAAAAAAAAGCACAGTCACTCGTAACACAGTCACAGGCCATAACTGTTAGAGCAAGTTGTCTACTTATTGCAGTGGTGGGGAACTCCAGGCCTTAAGGGCCGGTGTCCTGCAGGTTTTAGGTATCACCCTGGGTCAAATGACTAGTTCATTACCAGGCCTCTGGAGAACTTACAGACATGTTGAGGAGGTAATTTAGCCGTTTAAATCGGCTGTGTTGGATCAAGAAAACATCTAAAACCTGCAGGACTCCGGCCTTTGAGGCCTGGAGGTCCCCCACCCCTGACTTACTGGGAGGTTGGTGATTCAACCCTGAAATATTCTTGGGCAATATACTGACCCTTAAGTTGCCCCCTGATCAATCCATGTGAATTTGATTGTGTACATGTTCAGTTAAAAGTGCTTCAGCATAGAAAATAAAGCACTTGTATGAATGGGCGAGTAAGGATTGCAGTAACAAAGTGCTTTGAGTAGAAAAGTACCAGTCCATTAACCATCAAGACTATTTTTCTTCAGGTGTCATTCATGTTTTCTTGCTTTCTGTCTTTGAAAAGCAGATTATGGAGGACACGTTCTACCCAACACAAACAGTTCCCCGAGTGCCGATCTCATCCTGTTTTGCAAATGTCACTCAGGAGGCAGCCGACACTTAGCACCTGCCTATCTGCCGCACACCTTACAATCCAAACGAGAAAACTGCATTCACTCTGCCAAGAACGTTTTCCACTTAGTAAAGTGTCAATCACAGAGAGAGGCACGTTTTTGTATATTCTTAGGATCCCCTTTCTTCACCTCAGAGCACTGGGGAACCAATCATACTCAGTTCACTTACACTTTATGCACTCTGCCTTGCACCTGAGGATCTCCTGCACACCACATTTCTATTAACAGTCCCTTTATTTCCTTCTGTCAGATTTGCACCTTCTTTGTTTCACTCTCCACATCATTTTCCACGGCATCTGAGGCTAATCTGATACATTCCCTCATCCCTCCTCCACTTTTCCTGCTCTCATAATCAGTGGAGTTTTGCTGTGCCTATTGAAACTGCACAAGAAGACTGTGAAATGAAAGCTGACACCAAATATGTAACTAATATGCAAATACTCTAACAGAAAGTGCATTTAATCTTTGGAAGACAGAATTTTGAATGTTTACAGTTCATTATTTTAGCCATAATAATGAGCCGGAACATGAAGAATGATGTGGTTGTGTTTCACCCAGAATAAGCCTATAGTTTATAAACATGTTCATTAAAAATAGATAATTATTAAATACTGCAATCCAAATGTAACTCGACTGTTTTAGACGCTATTTAAAAAACCCCAAGTAACCCGAGCTGAGCAGAGCTACTGTGTGATTGTGGGTTCTGTTTGCAGGTCATCTGAAGGTTACCTGCAGCTTCCTGGCACTGGCTGCGGTTGACGTAGGCGAAGTGGTGGTGGCAGCTCTGAGACTCACACACGCAGCCCTCGGCGGTCAGGTTACAGCCAGAGAACATACAGGCTGGGTTGGATGGTCCCACATACTTCTCTCTGTGCTTTTCCCGGTGCTCGTGCCTCCGACCATCTGAAATCCGGCCGTGAACACGCATAAACCGCATTCATCAATGAGTCACAGACAATGGCACCACTCAAGGGTGAGTGGGGAACCGCAACACAAAGCCTTAGCATGTGTGTCATCACTATGACATCCAAGTAGCATTAGCCACCTCAGAGCCACATCTGTTATGGATTAACTCCTCTCAATAGATAGCATTATCCCCTCTGAAGGGTTTCTGTGCTCGTGCGTGTGCAACACACATCTGCCTTTTAACATGGAAAGGGATGAAGAGAGAGGGCTTACCTGACTTACTGGCCTTCATGCAGGTTTCTTGGTCTGGGTAGGTAAAAGAGCCCAAGCAGGAGTGACGGGCATCACAGACACACTGACCTCCTGCTCTGTCGCAGCCTGTCATCAGTGGGCAGTGCTCATCCTCAAGACCTGCATCTGGATAGTCAGGCAGTACTGTGGGAAATAACAGTGACAGTAAAAAAATATAAGTAAGACAAAGGGAAAAAACTTGAATTAGCTGTTTTCACACAACTCATGTCATTACAGCAGATGTCTGCCTCGGCTGCTTTCTTACTCCTGGAAATACCTTGCATGGTTTAGGAAGCTGCTTAACCAGAGTGTACAAGTGTGACTACCCACTATGCATGAATCTGCTAGACCATTACCTCGGCTATTTTCACATTGGCTCAAATCAACACAACGGCCCCTCACACAGAATTAATACAGGTCTCATATCCGATCTTAAATTTGTATTCTCCCAAGATGAAGTCTGTAGTTCATGTGGTAATCAGCTTATGACTCCATTTAGTCCCATATAAAATGGATAAATAAATACTGGACAGATTTATAGGTGAAACTTTATCAGGCCAAAATGTGCCAGAAACCAAGCCATATTTCCCAGAACTGCTTAAGGGTTAGCCAGCTTGCAGCATCTGTTGCGACACATTATGTGGGCACCACAGATACTGAACTGACCAGTGTGTTTGCTGGGCTGCCATCCCTCCTCCCTCCTCATTGTGCCACGCTGCTTCAGCTACTGAGCCCATTTGTTTGCTTTTGTTCCACAGCATGGGGCCCTCCCAGGGTTTCCATCTCTGCTGGCTGCTGCAACGCCTTTCTGAACTAAGGCCACCATACCCACGCATTGTTACTTCTACTAGGGAGCTTTACCCCCCACTCCTGACATGGCACCTCGAGACTTGGCCTCAATTTGGATCAAACATTACAAAAGCGACTTATAACTGAGAGTGAGTGCCAATCTACACATTACACATAGCGTTCCTTTCAGAAAACCCACATCTACATCTCAAAATACCTTCCCCTCATAGTAGTTTAAAAGCAGTAGGAATTGGTTGCTCAGAAAACAGGAAGAGATAAACTCCAACACAGAGCGGCCCCTTCCCAAGATTCCGCTGAAAGACCTCAAATTAGCAGTGTGGATGTGTGACTGGAGCTTATCAAAATACTCTGGCTTTCTTCTCCAAACAGCTACATACCAGAACAATGCGCCAGAGGAAAAGGTGTTAAAGGTTCAACTATCCAACATAAACATAAGCACTTCATAGTTTACCTGACTACTGCAGTGATCCTACCTGAAATCAAGCCTGTAAATGAGAGTCGTGGTAACGCTCAGTTGGGGGTAGGAGAAACAATAACAGGATGACTCAAAGTGACTAGAAAGAAACCGAACTCCGCGACTGTGCTTTTAGATGCCGCAGATGATAATAGCACACATATGCTGATCCATATTAATGTGAAACAGATATTCCACAATGGGAAAAAGAAAAATCTCTTACTGTGATAAAACAATTTACTGCTGAAGTGAATCAATGTGGCTGCAGAAGAAAGCGTCCTAGTAAATGCTTTCCCCGTGTTAGAGCGGGCTATGCCGATGACTGCTTGGCAATGGCTGATGCTCTCGAGCGCTAGGGTAAACCTCGGCCAGTGGAAGCAGTGAAGGCACCTTCAACCTGAGCCAGCCAGCACTGTTAATAGCTCTCTCACATGCCCACTGAACTGGCAGAGCACAAATGGCCTTTTCAATACAGCAAACGTTCTCTGACTTCCTTTCACCCTAAAACGATCCTAAGTCGAAGAATTTTTTCCATCCTGAGGCTTTCCTGTACCTGCAAGTGTATTTTCATTTAAGATGGTAGCTCCTGTCTGCATGCAATGGTAGATCTGAAATGTGGAAAAGGAGCTACTCAAAACAATTAATGCAAGGCTGCCTCAGTTTCCTTTAGCCTAACACTAATGTGTTCTGGTCATCTGTTATCTGGCCTGGCGTGACTCTAAACTTCATCCCAGGGGGATTCCTGACTTGGTCACTGAGACTGCTTGGCTTGGCGTCCAGAGCCAGGATAGAAAAGCTGACATCTAGAGGCCCTGTGGCTGATAGCGAGCTATAAAGGAAGTCTTTGAAACGTTAGATAATACCAGAGAAAGGGAGAAGTAGAAGGTATGTGAAGCGGTGCAGTGGACATAGCGTCCTTGTAAGACCGGCATTCCGTTACATGGTATGTTAAGTGTCTCTGAAGGATGAGCAAGCTTGGTGTGGATCAACAGACACGGGAATAAAATGAGAACATTGACAGAATTCATTTAGGTAGAAATGGCTGATTTCACCTGGCTGACCACCGAAGCAGATAGGACAAGGCGAATGGCCAAGAGGATTGTTGTTTTGTTTTGTCAGAAATGGAACCTGTATATCCACAAAGCATTCAACATTTTATGTGCTAACTGCCAGGTTCAATGCTTAAATACCAAAATCTGTCATGAGAATAATTTATTGTAATAACTAATATTGTTTTTGGCAAGCTTCACACTTTTCTGGGTTCATGCAATTACTTTTGGTTATTGTACCTTAAAAAACTGTTAAATTTGTTGGCAACAAAGAATGATATGAAACACATCCCCTGCTTTGAAGAAAATTAAATTTGTAATACCAGCAAGTTCCACTTCTTTTTGGATCTCAGTGTCTCTGTAACAATACCACTTCTGGAAAGCAGTAGTACAGCGCCTGTGTCAGCTTTCGTTTAGGAACCGGACACCAAATATAACACATTAACAACTGATTGATAACCATGGTAACCATCTGTCACAACATGCAACATGTCACCTGTGTTATAATGCTGCTGAGTCTCCACACCAACAGATTTTGACCACCCAGAAAATCCAGACTGTCAGTAGACATGCAGGGGATCAGAAAAGCGGAAACATTTTACCCCCAACTCCTGATTGCAGGTCTAATCACTTTAAGAGTGCTGCAGGTTGAAGGAAATCTGGGATCAGCCTCCAGCAGCCTGCCTACTGTGGCCCCTGAAAACACACTGGGAGGTGTTGCTTTAGCCCAGCCAAGATCCTTTGGGATATTTAGGCTGTGTACATGTGTCTGTATTTGGGGTCAGCAGCATGCTCTGAGGTCCCTGGAGCTGAGGCATGGCTCAAATGAAGGAGCCACTAGGTCTCCAGCTCATTCCAAAGCTTAAGAGGAAATGCCCTCCAGACACCAGTCTAACCTGTACATGAGGCCCAATGGTAAGGCGGGAGACCCCTCTAAAACTCTTGTGGAGCTCTGACTTGGACCACCCCACAGAGGGATGATGGAAGAGCAGGGTCAGGACATCCAGACCCCCACTGAGAGCTGCTTGCTCTCTCCTACAATCCTTTCAGTCCTTTTCAATCATCCTAGACACAGTGCAGGTAAAAGGGGGTCCCATCCACTGGTTATTTGTTTCTCAGGATAAAGCCACTGCTACCAACTCAGTTCTTACTGGGGAACTTGATACCCTATACATTTGTTTGAAGTTCAGACTGTTGCTCAAACTGTGCGCAAAACGAGCACATGCACTGTTACCCAGGTCCAGCTCTGCCTGGAAAGAATAGTACAGTGCTGCACTGTGAAATTCACAGAATTGCAAATGAAAATCTTCTGGGGACTTTTGCAATCACGCTGTCAATCTATTAAACCTCTGAGGAACACAATGAAGCCAGTGGTGTAAACAGAAGAGACAGGAAAATGGCAGCTTATTTATTGCATTCAAATGTACTCCAGGTTTTAAAACACAATCATCGTTTTTTTTGTCAAGACATTAGTAAACCTCAATTTTGCCCTCACACACATGGACATAGTCACACCTCTCATTGTATATTAAATCACTTCTAAATGCATCTTTCATCAATCTAAAGCGAGCAGGACCTTCTTCTATTGTAGTGCCAAATCACTGTTGGTTCTTAGTGGAGAGTGAAATGAAGCTCTGGGGG
>NW_024582377.1:3301620-3310651 GCF_018398535.1 Haplochromis burtoni
GGGAAGAAAAAGCAGCTGAACAGGACTACTCTACATGTAATCAACAGCGACTCTGACCTGGGGGGTTTCTCCAGGTGTTGGTGGGAGAATGTTGCCTTCAAGCTCTCTGTCTGAAAGCTTTATTCTTATTACATGACGTTTTTTGTTAGGGTTTGGTTAAATTTAGGCAACAAAAAAAATCAGGTTCGGGAAAAGATCATAGTTTGTTTTAAACGCCTAAACAAAACATTCAGTGACGTTAACCACGAATGTCTGGCAACAGCCACCATGTGCGCTCCAGGCAGCCAGAAGTAAGTAAACAGTGACACTGCCCTCAATGACGTTTTTTTTAAGTGATGGCTTCAAGTGCCTAAAAAAGGGAAAGGTTGCACACTCACTAATAGATTTTCTCTCTTTTTCTATTGAGTTACTTCTTGAATAAAATGCCATTTATTTAAACTGACTTCACACGACCGAGTCCCATTTACCTTTACATACTCCAGTTTCGGGGATAGTGGCGGCTCCCGTTTTGTTTACGGAGGCGCAGGTCAGTCCCAGGGCGCAGTAGCCGTGCGCCCAGTCCTGGCCGCCGCAGGGCTCCCACTCCAGCCGGGTGCATTGATCACAGCATCCGCACGGATCCTTGGCCACTGTCCGACCACCTTCGCAGACAAGCGGGGGTTTAAAGGGACAAGTCCGGAGGTTACACGCCGTGCATTCGTGAGCCGAGAGCGCACGCACGAGAAAGAGGACATTCAGTAACACCACGGAGCATTTGTAGAACATGTTTTAAGAGAAACCCCTCCGTTTATAAGTTTTCCAGAGAAACTGTCCGCTTCTGTCAGGCGATCAGCCACATGAACTCGTACCTCCAAAGTTGTCAAGCCCTCTTTAAAAGTTTTGTGACCAGCTTTCCCTCGGGCGTGCGATTTATTACCCAGCAGCTCTCTTCAAAAGCACACACACACACACACACCACGAGACAGAAGTGTGCGGATGCGTCTTAAGGGGCACCAGTATCCAGAGACAATGATTCAATCTAAGCAAGCAGTTGCGCGTCCCAAGCGTCTCATCTGGTTAAACACACGCAGAAATCCAAGAACCGAGGTAGTGGAGGTCCACTGAGGTTTCCTGCTGCTGCCAGCCACACAGAAAAAAGGGCAGTCTGAGTCCTAAATTGACATACAAGCATATAGAAATTAGCGGTGTACCCCTCCCCCTGACTGACACAGGCAGCGACCAGTCACAAGGAACGAAAGGAGGGAGGATTTGAACTGATTTACGCTTGCTCGACAACCCGACTCTGTGTGTTGCGCATTGACACAAGTTTGAATGTCTTCAGTGCGAGTTTCTTTTTCTGCTTCACTGTGGTCGCATCTAAAGAATTCATGTACCATTTTCTACTTTTAAAAAAGCGGTTCTTAAAACACTTTAGCTGAGCAACAGTCGTCTGTGTTCAAAGTGAGATCAGCATGAAGGAGTCAGTCTCCCTGCTGTAGTTAATTCTGTAATGCGCTATGAGTCTAGTCATTAATAACTAATAATCAGTATCTAAATGTTTATGAATTTCTAATTATTATAAAGCGCAGCATTATCGGTTCTGTTTAATGATACATCCAAAGTCTGTTAGAGCCTCATCGTCAAACAAACCAGGCGTTCTCATATGGAAGCAGCGTTATAATAAATGGTCCTGTCATATAAAATAACGGTAGTGGCTTTTTTGCATTTGGATCTTACATCATAATATAAGAATTAAGATATTAAGTTATATGGGTAAAAAAAGCGAGTGAGCATTTTCATAATATGAGGCAGTCTTATTAAATTTATACTTGAAACATAGCTGGGGGCGATGGCCGGCTCTTATCTCATAATAAGCCGTCTTCATCTTTTCATTTTCATTCCCATGCTTTGCTTTGTGTGTTTGTGTGAGGCTTACCTGTGTCTGTAGGTGTCTGATTGTGTATGCAGATGGCTTTGGGAAGGTAAAAAAGTAATTTGATGTCTGCTGAAGCAGTGTTTCTGCGCTCATGGCCAGATGGATGTGTGTTTGTGTGTGGGCAGTGAGCACAGCTGGAAGGATGATTGTGAGAGAAAACCAAATCTGTTGTCCTCCTATTATCTGCTGCAGGCACAACGTAGTCATTTTTTCCAAAAGGTGAAACACACTGGGGTCATCAGATCATGTAACGACTTGTGAATATTACTACCTCAGCGGCAAGTGGATTTTGTTGCTCTCATTGGAAATATTTACCTCTAAAAACATCAATCAGGTGTGTTCCGGTATGATTTCCCTCCATAACGTCAACGCACAACAGCGCCTCCTTCATTTGCAACATCTGCCTGGAGCCACCCACTCCAACACAAACACAACATCCAGGAAACCAGCCCTGCGGCACGCATAATCAGCTCTTGCAACACAACTCAGCTCTTGTCCTCTGCCTCTCCCTCCACCCTCCCTCACCCACACTTAGAGCTCTCTTCAAATGAGACCCACTGACCGCTGGCCGGACACCCATGCTGTCTGATGACACATCGGACCATCACACTGAGCTTCAGTTTCCATGCACTTACACAGATTTTGGCCCAGTTTCACTGACCTATTTGCCTGGGTGACAGCCTTTAAGATCTCACAGGACCCTCATTCTCTTATAATGGACAAGTAAGGGGTTTTCATATGGTCACAGCTTTGCCTCCAGGTTCTTTACTTCCTGTATTACATTTCCACATACTCTTAGCAATCAAAGAAGGGTAAAAATCAACAGTACAATGACTGCACCAAACTAGAATCGTGGCTCAAGAGTTGGGAGTTCGCCTTGTAATCGGAAGACTGTCGGTTCGAGCCCCGGCTCCGACAGTCTCGGTCGTTGTGTCCTTGGGCAAGACGCTTCACCCGTTGCCCACTGGTGGTGGTCAGAGGGCCCGGTGGCGCCAGTGTCCGGCAGCCTCGCCTCTGTCAGTGCGCCCCAGGGTGGCTGTGGCTGCAATGTAGCTGCCATCACCAGTGTGTGAATGTGTGGATGACTGGATGTGTAAAGCTTTGGGGTCCTTAGGGACTAGTAAAGCGCTATATAAATACAGGCCATTTACCATTTAGAATACTCCCCATTTAAACTCACTGTGAGCATGTGCCCTGGTTTAGATGCTGCATAAATGTGTTGAATTGAAAATGTTCCCACGATTAAGTCTGGACTCGAGCACCATGTTCAGATTATCCATCTCTTTGGCTATTGTATCCACTGAGCCACGATTTGGTGTAAATACAGATTCTGTTGAGCAGCGTGTTCTCTAAAACCAGAGCTCATTCCGTAGTTCCAGGACTCTCAGTGTTGGTAGCTTTGTATGTGAGTCTCTGCATGGAGCAAATGGGAGGAAAAGGTGGGGTAGTGAAGGGCGGCTGCAGGGGCTGAATAACTGTAGCGTGTGTGTACTAATAATGCTCTGAGTCACAGATCTCCAAGAAAACACAGCAGAGGTTCAAAAAGATTCCCTCGCT
Source organism: Haplochromis burtoni (assembly GCF_018398535.1). Lineage (NCBI taxonomy): Eukaryota > Metazoa > Chordata > Actinopteri > Cichliformes > Cichlidae > Haplochromis > Haplochromis burtoni. The sequence continues at coordinate 3,305,093 of NW_024582377.1, forward strand.
CATTCGAAGACAAGGCTGCGATGCACCTTTTCTGGAGACTTAATCATCCTTGGGGAGGGCTTAACAGATTTAGATGACTACCAGCCTCCAGTGCCCTGTTGCTTGCTTGCTCAGACGGCTGAATTACATACTGCTGCTGTGGAGGCGTCAGGCTGGTGGTGAGGAGGTGTTTCAGGAGATGGGTGTGAATGATGCTTTGGAAGTGAACTGCTGGTAGCAGTAAAAGGCTGGTGGTGACACCGGGCTAAACGTAGCGCATGACATGGAGTGTTGAATGCACGTCGAGTGGACAGCATGCGGCACACCTGATTACAAGTCCCCAGGAAGCGCTGGGAGATTTTTACCCAAGTGTCACTGTTCATTGCTGAGTATCACTCTCATTTGACTTATCTCTGAGCTCAGAGTGATCGACTGGACCATGCATCCTTTGGGTGGGGGTGGAGTGGGGCATGTGGAGCATAATAGCAATGTGTACTCACCGCTTAAACAGTTTTGAAGCAATTCATTGCGCCATATTTCTGCGACTAATAACAGAAAAATGGAGCATTTAGTCTGGAGGCTAAGCAGCATATATTCTAATGAATGGCCTGTTTTCAACTCAGGACAGATGAGGTCATCTGCTTCTTTAGACAAGCAGGACGAAAAACCTTGCAATACATGAGAAAGAGGCGTTAACAAACAAAAACCTTTTAGAAAATGAACCGAAACAAGGTTAACATATCCAAAACAAGGGGAAAAGGGGGAAAAAGAAAGAAGCAACATATTGAGGTAATATTCAGCAATTATGATTGCATCTCTTTTCCATTACTGCCATCCAGAAGGACTCACAAGTGCTTTTGTTTCTTGTTTTGGACTCCTAATTTGCTTGGACCAGACAGGCAGAGTTTGGAAACAGCCAGTCCCACAAAAAAAGAGAAGCTCTTTTTCTTGTGGTAGATCAAGTTCAGGAAAACACTGAACAGTTTAACATCATTGAACATATTCTCTCATCCATAGTATCTATGTGCTCTATTTTCCTCTCTTGCTTTCTCTTACTCTTTCACCTCTCTGCTCCCTCTGTCCGTTTTTCCTCCCTGTGAGGTCTGGTCCAGTTGCTGTTTTTCTTGTGGGGACTACAATAATGTGTTTTGACACTGTTGGGTCTCCTGCAGTCCTCTTGTCTCTGTCTTGCAAAAAAACCCCTAGAGTCATCACACCACCAGCAGAGTGGCAACATAGTGATACACAAAACTGCAAGTCCCCTCCTCCTCCTCTTTCTTCTTCTTCTGGCTCTAAAGAGTCCTGCTTGAACTTTTTAAAGGTTCAGTGGGTTCAAATAGCCTCGAGGATAGTTGAGGCTTCAGGTACGCCACTTTGGTTTGTAGTCTGTGAAATGGCTGTTTTCTGTTAAGAGGAAATAAATTTTAGCCGATGCTTGATCATCTACTGAGTGGTACATCATAAATACTGACATGTAAATCACTGTTGTGTAAACTGACAAAAGCTTCTTCTCACTTATTTTTACATATTTTCATGAGGAGATACAAATGAAAGACATGAAACCTTTACCCGACTTAAATCATTGGGATAAATCAACCTTTTTCAGCCCTTCTCCTGGGATGGGTCTACGGATAATAGACTTCCTCTGACCTTTTCTCTCCCGGCAAAGAAAACGCTACATCTTATGCTTTACAATAGACAGCTCACTATTACCAATACTAATTCTTTTTTTTCTCAGATAATATACATTAATAACTTGTGATCCTCTTTTCCATATAGTTAAAGTTTTTATAAAGCCTTGCTACAACCAGTACTTTTATTCATGACAGTGACGGCATTCCCACCAGTCTTATCATGCTTATATTCTAAACAAGCATGTTTAATGGTAAAGCTAAACACTGGTCTGTTAGCACACTGATCCTTAACTCAAAGCATCTCTAAGCTAAAGTTTAGTTTCACAGAAATGCACATATCAGCTGTGGACTAAATAACAAAGAATAATTGCTAAATTGCTAACAGATTATCTCTAAACCCAACAACATACACACAGTCTGAAAAGCCCCTTTCTGTTACCAGCTAGATCAACACTTTCTGCAAGAGCTGCAATGACACATAAGGTTTTTGGGTTCGATTGGCATCAGGAGTCATTGTGACTCAGCCCCAGATCCTTCCTACATTCATGGCTCAAATCCTTTGGCTCCAGACTGTGCCCAGCTCTGGGCCTCTCACTTTCCCTTCAACCCTTTTACCAGGAGATCCTGTGACCTTGCAGAGCAGACGGCCACTTGCTTGTTTGACAATTACAAGTGGCATACTTGCTCACCCCTGTTGTGCTCCAGTGGAACGTTAAGTGGACCTCTCAGAAGTTTTAATCTTCAAATCTATGCGATGATGGTGAATTCCTCAGTGGATTGAAGCCTGAAAGAACCCTTGTGTCCAGAACCCATGACACCTGCCCAGTGTAATCTTCCCTTTTACACATGAGATCATTGAGACAATTGAACTAGCATGCCTCGAGAGGTCTATGGTTACAGCAAATGAGTAGAAGGCAAAGCAAAGTCATATACTACTTTGATGCTGCATGATTGTATTCTTGTACACGTGCATGTAAAAATAATTCTTACAGACCATTTAAGTTGTCTTGCTGTGTTTTGTTGCATTATTGCACCTCCACCTGCAGAAGCACAGCAAAAAATGTACACAGACACCAATATATTATTAGATGATAAAGTTGTTGCAAGAAAAATGTTGGCAAAAAGTTTCTTATTCAAATATTCAGCAGATGTGAAGCAAAAAAAAAAAGGAGAGGGCATTTTGAAATCGACAGATATTGGCATCTTTGTGTTTCATCCATACAGTTTACTGGTACAGCTGGCTAACCAACTGTGCTAACCAAGTGTGCTAGTGTTAGCTGATAACTGAGCACTTCATCCTGTCATTGAAAGATGGTTGGAACTCTAAACCCGAACATCAGTGATCAGTAGTACCTTATCCACCTGACAAACCTTAACAATTCATAGGGGACTGCCTGTAAAACCTATTAATACATTTTAAAGCCTACGACTGATTTCACCTAGCGGCACCTAGCTTGACAAATGTGACCTCGACACAGAGCACAGTTTGGATGAGGACCTTTTTGAGGACATTGTGTGCAATAATGATTAAAATCTTTCAAATAATCGAGGGGGAGTTGCAATTCTTGTAAAATGTGTACAGATAGAAAACAAAATGCGTTCAGAAACCAAAGGGTGATGTCCTGGTAGCTACATCTATCTTTATATACATGCAGAATCAATGGTTTCTGGTCACATGATGCTAGACGTTTCTCACATGGCATCAGTCACTCATTTCTTAATAGTGCCCACCATATTGAAAATGATACATCCATTGTTTATGAGGGGAAAATATGCATTCCCTGATTGGTTGGCAAGACACATTATTTTGCTAGTGACCAGTGGTTGCCAGGAGTTTGCTGACTGGGCTCTAACTTTGTGCAACTGATGCTCCAGAAACCGATTTCTCAACAACTGCAACCAACCTCCAGCAACCACTTGCCAGGAGTGCAGGGAGCACACATTTTGACCTCAGAACCAGTTGTTGCCTGTTGGTTGCTGACCAATTTCTAGGCCTGTGTGACTGGGGTCGTACTCACTTGAACCCACACTATCACCATGATTATCCCACATTCAAAACACTTGGCCATATAATGTCATACTTGTGTTAGTGGTCACATTTTAATGGCTGTGTGTCCTGAAAGCCTCAATATTCTTTCTCCCCCCCATATTTAACTTGGGTACTACCAAAACCCTAAAAATCTGATGTATCATATCTGCCAAGCACTCTAAGTTACCTTAGAGTGCTTGGCTTGTTAGAATATTACATTGTGATTGGCAGGTTTTCAGTACATATCAGCGACTACACATTTGTCTGCTGTTTCTATACATATAATGGGCAATCTTAACTCTGTGAATGGAATGAGAATATATTAACATTGTTTTTAGATTCCTAAAACTTCAAACCTCATGTAGCGTCTTACCTAGCTGGTGATAATAACTATAAATATGAAACACAAAATAAATAAATGAAAGGAAATGAGTATTCTACAGCAATTAAATCTTAACACGCTATCCACAATAAATCTACAGTTTCATCAAGTAAAACAGAGTCATATGCTTGATTAAAAGCATTCTAACATAAAAAATATACACCTGCTACTATACATGGCGCAGTTCCTGTGCGATCTGTGGGGGAGGATCCTCAGCTAAAGGTGCCAGTTTCACAGGCAGACCTCCAGCTGGCAGAGGAATGTCACAACCTGTGTTTCAGCTGTAAATGATCATAATTACAGTGCCAATAACTCAAACACTGGGGCAAAACAACCACCTTGCGGGGGGGAGGGGGATGATCACTGCTTAATGTTGTGTCTGGGACACAGATTTACTCCCGTCTTTGTCAGGGGAAGGACGGGCAGCAGGAGCAGGAATGTGAGAAATGTGTGAGTTCTCTGACCTTTATGAAGGTGAGGCAACAAACTGACATCATTACCACAGCCAACATGTGCAAACCTGAAGCAACACGGGCCAAAGAACAGTATAGACACAGGTCAGATGAAGGGGAGAGTGAAAGGTATGTGCTGTATAAATACTTATGTTAATTCATAAACTTTTTTGTATACTTGACAAATATAACATGAGTGAGCAGTATAAATTGTTTTAACTGTAACATCCTGGGACTGGGGACATTGAAATTCCATTTGGATATGTTCACTCACTTTAAATCAACAAACTAAACTGCTCTCATGTGCTTTTTTTAGTATGATGCTACAGCATTCAGATGGTTTGAATTAACATGACACAGGAAGGGGAAACAACTACCTTGGCTCTGTCCACAGGCAGTAAAATCCACCCACGCACACCTTGAAAACTCACTAGCTGACTACCTGCAGTTCATCATCATGAACCAGGCTAATATGAAGCAGGATGGAACATTAGGTATGGGGTAAAACCGAAGCTTACTCCTTTCTGGACTGAGTTTATTGCATGCTAATTAATGACCTTTAGAGGTACCGGTTAGCAGATTGTCAGGAGCTAATTGGTTTTCCATGTTTCCAGGCTAAGGAAAGGCAAAAGCCTTTTACTCTGAAGAGGCAGGGACATATCAGTCTGTGCATCTATATTAACTCCCATAAAGAACACAAATAAGTGTACTGACTCCTTTGTCAGTACAAATGTTGCTAACTTTCAGACTTGTGGCTCGTCATTTCAAAGCTCTCGCCATTGTTTTTCCTTGTTAAGTTTAGTTTTAGTTCAATTCAGTTGTATTTATACTAGAGATGGCACGATACCACTTTTTTATGTCCGATACCGATACCGATATCTCATGACCCCCTTATGACCAAGCACTTGGTGACAGTGTGGAGGAAAAACTCCCTTTTAACAGGAAGAAACCTCCAGCAGAATCAGACTCTGGGTGGGGCAGCCACAGTGTGCACAGTATAGAAGTGATTATTGGAATTAAACATTTTTGTCTGTCATTCTGTCAGTGCGCCCCAGGGGGCTGTGGCTACATGTAGCTGCCATC
>NW_024582377.1:3311954-3324371 GCF_018398535.1 Haplochromis burtoni
ACCAGTGTGTGAATGTGTGTGTGAATGGGTGGATGACTGAATGTGTAAAGCGCTTTGGGGTCCTTAGGGACTAGTAAAGCGCTATACAAATACAGGCCATTTACCATTTATTTACCATTTTTGAGAGAAAGGACTGAAAAATAGTACTTGAATGCAAAAATATAAGTTTCTTAAAGCAGTGCTGCCACCATGTGGTTGAATAGCGGCAGTACAATGTGGAGAGCGCTCTGAGCTCACACAGTTTTATCACACAAACCATCAACCTGTAAGACAATCACTCTGGCTGCCAGTCAGCTCATGTGAAAAGAAACATCTAAAGGCAGGAAGCCTCTATCCCTCCTGGGCAGAGGCTTTCACTGGATTAGTCACGCTCTCTTCCTGTTTTTCTCCCACCGCTAACAACCAACAAACAATACTAGGAAGGGGTTCTGCTCTTTGTCTAGACGATGGTCTGTCAGCTGCGTATAAACCGATTCAGTGTGCAGCCCGAAAGGATCTATGACAAGTGACCTGTCTGGGGGAGGTCAATTAGACTACTAGAGCACTGCTTGGCTTAGGTGAATTCGGGTGCATTTCACCCTTTGCATGTTGCGCTTGTGCAAAATGATCCTACCTGTTGAGGATATGTGAATGTGAGCATTTATAAATGTAAAAGGCAAACAACCTTTGGCTGCAGCTCAGGAGTGTTTTATTCTGCAAAAACTGTGTATTTTAAGTCTTGCTTAAAATACATCAGTGAAAGTTTAAAGTTAAAATCATTATGTAATGACATACTTTGATCGATAGAGGGCAGAGTGACACAACTATCCAACTTTAAGGGGTTTTTAAGGTCACAATGAACTACAAGAAGCAAGCAGAGCATTTCATGGCACTACTTGATAACTACCATTATCAGTAAGAGCATTAGAAAGAAAACAGAAGTCATTTTTAATTTTGCATCTTACCCACTGAGATACATTAAACATTGGCCAAGAGAAAGAGAGTGAATGGCTTACAACAGCTGCCCCCCATCACCTCCACCAGCCACGAATCGAACTGTGTGACTATGCTTTGGGCAGTTTAGTGATGTCTCAGCACAAACACCAAGAAGTACTGATCTTACTCATGTCATGTTCTAACTGCATGTGTCAACACTGGAGAGCTTGTAGAGTGTTACTCATGCAAAACAGTGACTAAGTTGATAAAGCTTTTGACTTGACAGATGCTAGCAGTACCTCGCTGTCTTTGAAGCCTCGTTATTCCTTTGAGTAATTTGTAAGATGACATTTGACATGCTTCATGGTTCACCATGCAAGCTGTAAATGAGCGTGTGTGTTTGTGCATATGTGTGTGTGTGAATGACGGGAAGAGAGAGAGAGAGACAGTGTCAAAGTAGGTATAGGGGCAGACTTTCTGGAGCCAGCTCCCACATGCCCTCTGACTACCTATCAGTGGTCAGACCAACCTCATCTCTCCAAGCAGGCGATGATGATAAGAGTGGCAGAGAGAGACAGAGCAACAAAAAAAGGAAGAAGGAAAAAATGAGATGAGGATAAAGGGTGAGGACAAAAAAAAAGATAAGAAATGAACCAGGTGAGAGGGTGGTAACGATGTGAGTCAGTAGACAGCGGTGACAGAAGGAGACAAAGGAGAGAGAGATCAGCTAAAAAGGCAGCAATGGCAGAGAAAGAGAGCCACAGAGAGTGAGAGGGAGAGAGCAGAAAGTATTGCCCTGAGGCATAATTTCTCTGTCTGCACTCAGTGTAGGGAGGCCAACAACAGTGTCATACACAGCTGAAGACATTCACTGGCAGCCAAAACGCACATCTGGGTTTCTCATAATGAAATGCAGTAGGCTGCAAAGTTTTCCTGTGCAAAACAGTAGAGAGAGCAGTCAGCGAATGTCAGTGTTAAGTGTGTGTGGGTCTTTTTTTTAAAACTTGGCACTAGAGCTTTAACTCCATGCACATGCGTATGCATACAAACCGTATGCACAGACGGCATTTATTGGCATTTTTCTGGCATTTGAAGGAACTGCAACCTTGCAACCTTATTGAGTGAACGAACGGTTTCCAATCCTGTGACAGATTGTGCCAGGGCCTGCCCCAGGTTAGGAACAAATCATTTCATGGACTTATTATGTGTCAACTGCTTCCAAAATACACCACATGCGCTGAAGCACACACACACACACACACACACACACACAAACACACACACACACAAACACACAAACACACACACACACACACACAAACACACACACACACACCCAAACGTGCTGCCAAGCTGTTCAAATCCTCTGCATGTGCAACATATACTCCATCTCTCCCCCCCCCCACTCCCTCCTCCCCTGCCACTCTTCTTTTCAACATCCTTGCACAATACATAAGAGTTGGGATTAGGTTACACATTCAGGTTGGACCTCTCGATTGCTCCCTGGGGATGTTGGGAAGAGGTAGAAGGGAGAAAAAGCAAAGCCAAAAAAAAAAAAAAGTGGAGCTGATGGAAAGAAGGTCCACAATAACAATCTGTTTCCTTGCGTGTTGGGGCCTGCAGGCTAACTTAGTGCACCTGTTGTGGAAGCTTACACTAGCTGGAGAGCTATATGTAATGTGTGTGTAGGGTAAAAGAGGACTGGGTAGTGATCCAGTGAGGCACCTGTACTATGGCTGAAAGCCAGCTGGGAAGAGGCCACAGCTATCCGTGCACTATCCATTCACACTCTCTGCGCACTTGACGACCCCTGTACCCTCATGTTAACCCCATGTAGAGTCACATATATGTGTATATGTGAATTGTGCACCTTCTCCACCACCTGCTCAGTTTCACTAGGTAATTGGGTAAGTGTGTAATATGGTTGGTCATGGCTATCTGCGACCGAGTAAATGTGACCCAGGCAGCGGCACAGTTTGGGAAATAACCGAGGATCTGTTTATGATTTCAGGGGAGCGGTGCGGGGGGAGGGCGGAGGGACGCAGCAGAGTTGCGGTAGCAATCGCATTTAGTTTGGTTCAAGCAGCACGACTGTAATATGAATCACTCACATCCACCATTTTATTGGTTTCTGTGTAATCACGCTTTGTTGGAGTTTTTCTTTTTTACATTTAACAACCTCAGCGGCACTTTGTGTGCTACGGGTTGTTGTCATTGTTTATGAAGAACCAAAAATGAGAACATGTGACTTGGTAGGATATAGGGTTTATTGACTGACAGCACTTACTCCTACTCATCTCCCTTCACAACCAGTCCCAATTGTCTGACACCGTCGTAAAACCCCGCTGGCCGGGAATATGATTCTTTTAAGTTTCCGCTGAGAACAGCCTGTCTTGCCAGTATCCCTCAAGGGGACTGCTGCTTTTACTACACTACACCACATCAGATTAGTGTTTCACTCTACCCATCACTTCAGACAAGAAGATGAGCAATCTCCTTTCGGTTGCATCACACATTGTGGTTTTGATGACATGTTTTCAACACATTCTTCCTAGTTTTCTCTGGAGGAACTCTGCATCCATCTCATCCATCATACAACTTGGAGGGATTACATGAGACAGCCATGTATCTTGTCATTTCTCTATGGCTCTCCTCTGTTTGGCGAATTAGAGAAACTGCATGACAACATCATCGAGAGCAGTCAGCGTAGCGTAGAGCTTATTATCCCTCATTGCCTTCGCCAGGAACAGGAAATGAACTAAACAGGGCTGGGGGGGGGGGGTTCACACTAGAGTGATTAAGCGACTTTTTATACCAACTAACCAAAACACAATTATCCAATTCCCTAAACTACATATTACATTTATATAATAGGTTGCAGTTGGCTTTAAGACGCAGAGCGAGGTAGGTTTCTCGGGTCCATTCGATGGAGCGTATGTTTGGACTTTTTCGCTTACTCATTATCAAAGTCTGCTTTTAAAAATAGCAGGTTTGCTGTTAATTTAGGGAATACGTAACCATGTTAACTGGGCTGTCAGACATAAGCCAGAGATGACTGACAGCTACTGAGGATAAGCCGATTCAGCAGAAGGTGCCTGGAGAGCCTGCCACAACTCTAACTTATAAACATGTCTCCATGCTGTTTCCTCAGTCTGACAGGGCTGTCATGGGGCATTATACTACACCCTGGCTTTGTTTTTTTCTCCTGCTCGGTTTCTTTCATTCTTTGCTTCACCCATTTGCACCAAATCAACTCTTTTTTTGCTTTCAGGTTCCAGCATCTAGCATGTTACCTTTTTTTTTTGATAAATGCCGTCTCTTTTAGTCCATCCATTTACTTATAGTATACCTCTCAGTCCCTTTCAACTCTTCCTCAGCCCAGCTCCCTCCTCCTCCTTCTGTTGTTGTCAGACAAGGCGGACTCTGTCTGACTGCACTTGTGTGAATATGTGCGTGTCTATGTGTGCGTTTGCAACTGTTGATATCTGTGTGCGTGACAGCGCTCTGTACGTGTGTGAGTGTGTGTGAGTGAGTGGGAGAGAGCCTTGGGGGCAGCCCTCCTTTGTCCTCCCAACCATCTCCCAGAGATGGATGTGTCTTCAGGGAATTGGCCCCAGAAGAAAAGCGCCTCCAACTCGCTCATATTAAATTCTGCTGAGCAAATACAACCTACCAGCATGCCCCCCCCCCCCCCCACTCTTTTTTTTCTCTCTTTTGAAAGAAGCTCATTTAGTTCGTGCGCTCTTGAGTGGGAGACAGAGAAGGAGGAGAGCACCAGTGTGAAAAAAAAAAGTTAGCCCTGCTTCTCTCACAGATTCACTTTATGAAACAGCTCATGGAAGCCAATATATGTCATGGCATGGCTCGGATATCTTTAGAAACCATTTTTAGGCTCCTTTTGTTGACACATTCGGATGTCACGCTATTCTCGTTTAGCTTTTTCTGCCACTGGCCTCTGCATGCTCTTTTTCCTTCTTGTCCTGTTTGAAGCCACTGTCTGGCATAGGGTCGTTAAAATGTGCGCTTGCGCTAACTTACTCATCCTTGGAGGACAATAACAGCCCAAAGGACAAGGTTCCTTCTTTTATTCTCTTTCCTAATGCATCCACTTGCCTCTCCCTAATTTCCCCTCTCCACTCCTCCCCCAGGCTTAAGGCTCAGCACCTGTGTGCCCCTCCCCCTCCACACTAAACTTTTTTTTCACCCCACCCCCGGCTCCCCTCCCTTTGGCAGAATGCCTGATGCACTGACACAATCACAGCTCTTTGCGTGAGAGGGAGTGCCTTTCTCTCCGCGCCTCAGTGATTTGTGTGCGAAGAGATACACATGCATGTGTTCTCCGTGCAGTAAAGTCAGATTAAAAAAAAAGAAAAAGAAACAACCAGAGTTTTTGCAGAATAACAGCCAGGTTTGTGAACTCAGCTCTACTTGCAATCGCCTCTTACCCTTCCTCGACTACTCATCCGCTCCTCGTCTTCCCTTGCTACTGCCCTCGCTTCAACTCCAGACTGACTTTGCAATTCATTTTGATGCGACTTTACTAGTTAAGGGAGATTTTAAAAGCCTCGCACCTGCTCTCTAGTAAATGCCGCTATAAACATAGCTGGGGATGTAAAACTTTTATTTCCACATCCCCATGCCCACAGATTGCAAAGCCTCCATCCTCCCCCATGCATCTCTGCTCCTCTAAGTCTTTGTCACTGCTCTGCCCAATTGAAACCTTGAGCCAACGCACAGGCTTGCAAACCCCCCCCCCCCCCCAAAAAAAAAAAAAACACTCTGCCATCTCTTCGAGGCACCAATAGCTACATGGCACTGCCCCAAACATATGGTTTTAATACCCCTTCCTCACTCACTCTTGTTTTTGATCCACTTGTTTTGCATTTCTGTTTCAGTGCACATGTGTACGTTCACACGCAGTAACTCCACACCACGGCATTTCTTAACGGAAACATAACTTCTAGGCAATCATGTCACAGAAATGTGATGTATTTGCACTCCGCATGCATTCCCCTCCTCGCAGCATGTGGCACTGATTGCACTATTTTTTATCCCAATATCAACGAAGCAGTCCTTCAAGGTCAGGCAGTAATGTATCACTCGCTGCCTCGGGCTCATCTACTGTTTCCACTGCATGTCCTCCCTCTGGCAGTAGGAAATTTGCATGGTTTTCATTATCAAAAAAATGTTGCCAAAGACCAATCATTCTTATAGTAGTGACCAGAGTGCTGCATTTAAGTTTGCATAGATGCTTTAGGTACAGTTTCTACTCTTTAATCTTGCACCAGCGTGAGATTCCTAAATATGATCTTTGATAACTGAAACATAGATAACATAAACAAAGCGAGACTTTGATGAACTTGATTTCTTAAATGTAACGGTGTTGCATCAGACAGAATGCACTGATGAGAGCTGATGGGGGGGGGGAGTGTTTTGTTAGTTGGTGTGTTTGTGTGATCAGTGCTTCAGAAGCTGTGTAATCTTCAAACAACCAACCGTGACCACAAGTTGCGGCTAATCCCCATCATGTGACCATGGAGCAGTTTGAGTGAAACACGAATGGATGAAGACCGGTAATTAAAGAAGCGGATCCCCTCCACCAAAAGAAGCCAGGATGAGATGGCGGTCCTTGAGTCATGCTGGCTGCTTTTATCTAACTCTCTAATTAGGCAAATGAAGAAAGAAAAAAAAAAGAGCCAAAATAAAATGCTTTGTTTTCCAAAAAACAAAAAACTCAGACATGGATATCCATCCTCATCTGGCTGCAATAAACGTACAGCGTAGTAGATTGTGTCTGACATGAACAACAATTACACAGTGTGTTTAGTTCTCTAGCTGAGGAAAGTTTTCACACAAAGACTCAGCGGGCTCTGCCAAATGCTCTCAGCTGGCTAGTTTCCAATGAGAAACTCTGTATGCCAGATACAGTCATACAGCACAGCACATAGCATCCAGTGCACTCTCATAATGCATCACCTGGATGCTGGGCAGTGGCCAGCAAAAGCTCCCCTCTGTGACAGAGGATTAAGAGTTTAAACCACCTCCTTATTGTCAAAAGTCCTAATGAGACTGTGATTACTGGCTGGCACTAAAGGCCCTCAACTCTCTATATGTGTGTAAGTGTACTGCGATGCACATGTGAATATATCTCAACGCCTTTATGTCCAAATTAGTGGTTGTGTAAGTGCATGTGTGTGACTGTTTCTGTTTTTTTAATGCATCTGCAACCTTCCTAAGAAAGGTCAAACAATAAAAATGGCACCAGAAAAAAGAAAAGAAAAGAAAAAAGACAATAAAAAGCCTATGAGAAAGGAAAGTTTTTAAAGCAGTGGATGAAGACAAGTCAAGAGATTTATCTGCAGTGTACTAACTTTGTTCTAGCTGTGTAATCTTCTTGGACCTTATGTCTATGTAACCCAACCAGTGCAGGGGCCTCCCTACACCCCGGACTCTGCGTTGTGTAAGTTTGTGTTGGATTGGGGCGCACAGTAGAGAGACCAGTCGGACACAGGCGTTCAATTTGTGGCTCGGACCGTGCCGTTTATTCAGATGCTGGGGCAAACACCACTCCAACTCTGCTGCTGGCCCTTTGCAAATCACAGTAAACACTGCGTGATTATCAACATAGTAAAATACAACAACAAATATATAAACACACATTAAGCAAAAATAATCATGTTTTTACAAAATTCCACGGTCTCAGGAATGAGTATGACACAAAACTAACATAGCAGCATTACCAGCAAACTGCAGCTGAAAAGCTAATGCTTCATCTTGCATTACTTTGTGTTATGGAATGTTATATACCTATGTGGTATGTGACTTTTGTTGCCATGATGCCAGGTCTCTCTTGGAAATGAGATTTTTAATCTCAATGAGATTTTTACCTGGATAAATAAAAGATTAATAACTTTGCCCGAATGGGTGCTCTGCTAACTAGCGGGAATGTAGCCCGAAATTGCGGCAGATATTACCAAATGGAACATGCACACAAACTGCTCATACTCGCATCAGACAATACATGAACCTCCCAACAAACACAATATATGCTTAGCAAACTGCCATTTTACACAGTGGAACACTTATTTTTAAACAAAAAACCAATGCAGTACACCACTGACAGTGCTTACCTTTGCAAATCACAGCAAACACTGAACCAAGATGGCGCCCGCGCGAACGAGAAATCTGAACTACGGTGTCCTGCAGAGGACAAATAGCCAAAATTGCTTAGATCTACCATACATATGCAGCTCAACAGCGAAACCTTGTGACTTATTCCAGTCACTGCCTTACATCTACAAAAGCAGTAAATCATTTAAATTTATTACTGAAGACCTGTTGGAAATTAGTTTGCCATTTCTTCCAATGCATGAATAAAACCTCAAATGCTTTCTGTAGAAATCCATGTATTGTGGAATATTAAAATATCTCGCAAAACCTGGAACCAGTATGATCCAGTCACTAAAAACAAACATGATGAACAAGTCAGGTGTGGTAGTTCTATCTTTAGGTCTTGGTCAAACTGCACTAGAAGCCAACTGGCGACCCTTGGTGACCTCCACTTGTGTGTATTCCCAACCAGTTCACAAGTGACAGCATGAGTTTGCTGGCTACCAACAGGTAAATTCGGGTGCAAAGAGGATGCTGAACCTTGGGATTGCTTTGGTTGTTAGCATCCTGCAACCAACACATTTAAAAAAGGCTTAATTTTAACTTTGAAGGTAAAGAATACACTATGACCAGTCGGCAAGTGATTACTAGGGGTTCACTGACCAGTCTCTGGCTTGCATGAATGGGTCTTTAGCAATCAACTCCACAGGAACTGGCAGCAACCACTTGCAGCTGATTGGGGGATACACATTTTTCCCTCAGCTGGTTGTCAGCAGGTCTCTAAGGCCTATGTGCCTGAAGCTTTACTGTGGTCTACATGAGCAAACAAGTTGTTAATGTGAGAAGAATGAATATTTAGTTTAGTGTTACACTGCTGATTTGCTTGATGGGTTGCCAGTGTGGTCACATTATAAATGGCAGCTGCCATTAGAGCTTCTAGCTCTCTCTAGCTCTCCTGATGCTGAGGTGTCTACTCACCTGGTTTGCATAGCTGTTGCAGGTAAGAGTCTCATTTATGCATCCGCTGGTTACAGTGGTTGCATTGTTGCTGCTCATGGTCTTGTAGAAGTTCACTGTGGATTTTTATACTCTTGGAAGCCACAGATTCACATATTGTTGGCATAATGGTTCTTTTGCGCTGTTGGTTAATTTTATTGTTCATCTCCCATCATTTGGTTTGTGTCCTTGAAAACAATCCTTTACCATTTTCCTAACGGTCTGGGCACCAGCTAGCTTTATAGTCAACTTTTTGCTTCAGTCACAGCGGGCTTCCATTTAATTGGTGACCCTAAATGTTTTCTTAGACTTGGTGTAATTTGTCGGGTCTTTGAGTCCTCTTTTAGAATTAAATATGGGCCATATGTATGCATATTGTACATGAAAGTTTGCTTCAATTTCAACATATTAAACTGTTGTTGACTTTAGAGTAAATGGTGTATGGTTAATCATCTCGCACTACTAATATTTGGTTTGTTTTGCTCTAAACTGAAGCCAATTTAGTTCAAATTTAGTTCTTGTACTTTGTTTTTGAGTGGTTGTTTTGACTTATGCAACTGCCTTTTAATTTGTCCTACACCACTGGAAGGAGGCTCCTTTTTACAGCTGCAGATCGCCAGTGTGTTTCAGCAGTAGGGTTAACAACAGAAAAAGTGTATTTGATGAGTTTCCTTTTGTTCGGGACATATTAATAACTTGTGTCTTATCTCATTCAGAAGCCAAGGCGCTAAAGTGCTAGTGGTTGGGTACCTTTGGTGGTGGGTTCCCGTTCCTGATTTCTGGGGTTTTAGGTGCATATTTGTCACACTTAAATGCTTCAGATCATTAAATAAATTTAAAGTTTGACAAAGATAACCTGAGTAAGAGTAACTTGAGACAAGCCTTTTTGGTCAGCAGTGGTTTTCTCCTTGTAACTTAACCATGGATTCCATTTATGCCCCATCTCTTTCTTATTTTTGAATCATGAACACTGAACTTAACTGAGGCAAGTGAGGCCTTCAGTTTTTGTTAGATGTTGTTCTGGTGTTTTTTGGGACCTCCTGGGTGGGTTGTTGATACGCTCTTGGAGTTATGAAGGAGTAAGTGTTCGCCACTGTTCCAAGTTCTCGCCATTTGTGGATAATAGGTCTCAGCGGGGTTCACTAGAGTCCCAGAGTCTTAAAATTGACTTTGTAACCCTTTCCAGACTGACTAAATGTCAATGATTTTGTTTCTCAGCTGTTTTTTTTTTAGATCGTGGTGTGATGTGTTGAGATCATTCAGCCTACTTCACTTTGTCAGACAGGCTTTTTAAGTGATATCTTGATTCAACACGTCTGGCAGTAAATAAATATCAAAATAGTAGTATTTATTTATTGTCATTGTCAAGAACAATGAAATTGCGTTTGGGGCTTCCATACAACCCAAAAAAAAGAAGAAAATAATAAATACCCCTTAAAACCCAAGTGTACATATTTAACCCAGTGTGACTCCAATGCAATAAGACAATCCTTAGCAATAATGTTCGTAGAAATTCAGACAAAGACCTGAGAAACATGACAAAATACAACAATGCAACCCATTCAATATTATTGTACTGTGAGATATGATATCAGATATGATAGTTATCTATTTAAGAAAGACGGGGGGGGCAAGAGGGGGAAGAGAATAAAGATATGATGCACCAATGCAGACCAGTTCATTGCTATTAAGAAGTTAGATATGGTTAAAAAAATCATTGAAAAACTGCATTTTATATTTACTTTGTTTGTCATTGACTAAGATTAAAACATGTTTGATGATCTGAAACCTTGATCTGTAACAAAAATATAAAAAAACTAAGAAATCAAGATGGAAAAAATACTTCTCACAGCACTGCACTTCTGTGTGCTGTGGTTATTTATTCACTCTTGTCTGAGCTGCACCTAAATGTGAATGTGTGTAGGAGGTGAAATGCAAGTGTGAATCGGGTGGTTCTTTGGACTGCTCTTCTCTTGGCAACCCCTACGCTCACTGGTAGGCCACAGCTCTGAGCTGATGTTTAAAAGCATATGTGTGAATGGACTAACAGCTCTTTTATTTAGTGTTTTTAATCATTTTCAATAAAACAACTCCTTAATGATCTGAACCGCATCTCTGTGAAGCAGTAAGACTTGAATGCCTTCTTGGTGATTGGTACAGTTTTGAAGTAAATATTCCCTGAGTACAATTCCCAGTTTTCCGTTGTTGGGTTTTCCTTTTTAACATTAAAGCGTTCAAGTTCTTGGTCACACCACCACCGTTGAGTGTTATGCAGTGTTGCAAAGGTTATTTAAAAAAAGTATTCGACTACAGTTTGCAGAATACAGGGCCCAAAATGTGGCTTGTAACATATTCTGTTAAGTTACTCAATGTGAGTAACGTATTCTGAATACTTTGGATTACTGAATATATTGTCATGCTTTTTGCAACTTCATGAATGTACTATTGCTACGTGATTTATTACAATTACTGAAGGCCACTTGCCACTGAGCTAACATTGTTAGCTAGCGTTAGCTGAGGTTAGTTCATAATTCATTATTTGCAGCTAGCAGGTTGTTAATGCTATCCATCAAGTCTAAGACTACGTTCACACTGCAGGTCTTAATGCTCAATTCAGATTTTTTGATCAAATCCGATTTTTTTTGTCTGCTTGTTCACACTACAAATAAAATGTGACAGCAAATGCGCTCTAGTGTGAACCCTCAGAGTGGCCGCATGCACAAAAGAAGACGTCACACACAACGCGCTCTGTTTAGACCCAGAGCAACAGTATTGTTTGACTGATGGTCCTTAATATAAAGACTTGTTTCAAACTTTACGTTTTCCAGTTTTGCTTTAAGTTATAAAGTTATTTAGTTATTTACATTTGGCCTAATAATGATCCTTATTGCTGTTTCAGAGGAGCGGTGCTTCAAAGGATAGTTGCAGATTTCTGTCAGAATCTGCAGATTATACAGTACAAATAAAATGTTAAAGTTTCTCCAACGTTGTCTTCCCAACATCCACACTGGATGGCCAGGAAGCGTTCGCGATGTCTTCTCAGGCGCTTCTCCGGCACTGATAAAGTGACCCAGGTCGCTTCATATGTATCGGATTTGTGCTGTTCTCACTGTCATACCATGATCGGATATGAGTCGCATAGGGACAGAAAAGTCGGACTTGATGCGCTTTTGCCTGCAGTGTCAACGTAGCCTAACAGTCTGCAATCTATTTACCAACCTCAGCTAACACTAGCTAACAATGTTAGCTCGGTGGCAAGTAGCCTTCAGTAATAGTAATAAATCACTAAATACTGAAAATACTTAAGTGCCACATAACCTAGGTAGCTACCCAAACTAAAACAAGGTAGTAGCAGTAGGCTAATGTTAGTTTTATTTTTTATTTTTATTTTTTTTT
>NW_024582377.1:3334583-3368851 GCF_018398535.1 Haplochromis burtoni
AAACATGGAATGATGCAGTGAACACAGCGTAGGGTCATGAATATATGTCAATAACTCATGATACTTTCCTCAATTCTTGAGATAGAGTTGATTTACAGATTCCTGTTAAATTTGGGTTAGGATTAGGCAGGCAGTATTGGAGCCAAGGCATTCAGGGGGGGTGGGAAAGCGAAAGCCGTATGGACGTTGCATATTTTTGGACTGTGGGAGGAAGCCAGAGTACCCACGCTGCCACAAGCAGACCATGCAGACTCCACTAGACGTGCCCCAGCTGCCCGTCAGGCTCGGACCTTTCTTGCACAGAGGTGACAGTGCTAGCCACTGTACCGCCCTAGTTCTCCACAATAATTGCTAATTACACCTTTAAATGATCAGATACTTGCTGTACATTCAATTTCTCTGTGTGCAGAAAACTTCACAAAAGTTGTAATCTCTGTCACATGTTAACAGGATGAACCTACTCCATGAGGCCTGATTTAAATCTTGCACACTGTCATTATTTATGCCAGAGTTTCTAATGTGTGTGTGTGTGTGCAGAGGTTTGACCACTCGTGCCAACTGTGAACAGTACTTGCTCATTAGCACTATTTTCATGTGACTAAGCTGTACCGCAAGGACCACACCCCCCTCCCCCCCACCCAACACACACCCCCGTCCCACTCCACACACATACACCACACACCACACACACTTTCAGACAGTTGCATACAAAATCCCACGTGCACACACAGACACACACATACACGCACACAAACACCACATGACCAGATGAAGAGGAACCATTGTTCAGCATCACAGGACCTCTTGACACAGACACACACAATTCTCCTTCTGCACAGCCTTTCGTGGAACCACCAGAGTCAGCCTTGTTTTAATATTCTGTGGGTTACATGCTTCCACTGACACACACAAACACACAAACCCTCTGTGAACGTGTCTTCAACTATGAGCTTCTGTGTGCATGTATGTTTCTGGCACAACAGCAGTCAGCGCTTTGTGACACGAATTCATCCAGACTTCTGAAACGCAGAGAGAAACCCCTCTGCTTGCTTGTTGGCTCGTGAGCTTCAGCGTGATAGAGCTGTCAGTTTGCAGCAGGCAGAGACACTGGCAGGCCATCAACCCGTTGAGCCTAAAGCGGGTGAGGTCAAACAGCTGACCTCCAAGTCTTGACGTCTGGAGGGGACATGGATTGCAAGAGTCAAGAGTTCACAGGGGTGGAGGCATTTGACCAGATTTTAAACTCTGTTCTCGTTTCTGCATAGACCAGTCACAAGACAAACATAGTCAACTATGATTTATGAGCTAAGGGCCTTTTTTTAATTTTAATTTTTTACTACAGATAATGTGACAGTTTTGGTTAGCTTTTGATCTGACTTCCACCTTTTTTATTTTCTGCATGTGAACTGAAACTACCTCAAGGATGACTAATTCGTTTACTCTTATATTTATGACAATGATTATTGTCATTTCATGCTATTGGTAGGTTATGTATTTATTGTTGACTCTCACCCCTGCAGTGCCTGCTACTATACTGAATCACTTAAATGGCTGACAGTCTGAAAGGCTTTTTAAATGAATCCATTTTGCATTATTTTATGGATAAGTAAAGTTTAATAATCATTACTAAATGAAATCAAATAGATTTTTTAGCTTCTTTTCAGCTTCTTGTAGTGTGTTTGATACATTATGCTGACACTAAACATTTTGTTCAGAAGATTTTTGATTCTGGTCATTCAGAACCGAATAACAATATTCGACTCAAGGCCATATCTCCAGTGCACAGTAGCAGCTCTGTGCAGCCAGTTGTGCATCTCAACGCAAACTCTAGAAATCAGTTTGGTCACGATAACTGCACAACTGCTCTTACTGAAACCCCGCCAGCTGCCGTATTTGTTGTACAGAGTGAACGCAAACATGCACAGCTGTGAGAGTTGTGTGTAAAACCACAGATACTCGAGGGAAATGCACCTGTGACTGAGTAAGATTATCAACCCCCCTGTGCAAGTGTCTAAGCCTGACCCGAGAACCACATCCCCTCACCATACACATTCGTACACCCAAAACCAATACATCACCCTGTCTCCCCCATTCCCCACTGTTAAGTACTTAGCAGACAAAGCAGAAACAAAAAAGCTCTAACTTTAACTAAACGTTCTAGCTTAACAAATATGCAGAAGACAATTGTACCACTTATTACAGTTGACAATCTTTGGGGACGGCACTGCTGTTCCTGTTTTCACTGAAGTGCACAGCCGAGTGTCACAATATCGCCTCATTCCATGTGAAAACAAACAAGTGCCACACTGTCACTTCCCCTCTTGAACCATGAACCCCTGCTGGCATCCTGTGTCAGAGTGATAAGCAATCCCCTGATACCTCTCAGGCCCTCTCTGAACAAAAGAACCACAGGAAGAGGTCAGGCATAATTTCTTGGCAGGCTTATGCCTGCCAAGAAATTATGGCGTTCCATATGTTTCAGGTTGAGCCTAAGTCAAAACAAATCCCCTGACCGCACAGTGCTATCATATACAATTAGAAGAAATACAACTCATTTATGGATGGACTGGTGTTTTTTCCGCTTAGGTAATAATGATATACATGCACTTTGTCAAATATTGTAAGCTTGATCATCAGTCATCAGTACTCTAAAAGACCTGCTATTTACGTTGTTTGTTGTGAAATCTCATACAAGCTAAATTTGCAAGGCACAGGATTCTTGTGAGATTACAAGGGAATCCACTTTTATCTTCAGTCCACCTTCAAGCAGTCTGCAGTTGGTTTACACTAAATCTAGCTCCTCAATAAACTCCTGGCCTAAATGGCTGAAGCTATGGGTGTCTCACACATGCTTCGTCTTGTCTGACAAGTTAGCGTAGTATAGCATAAAAAATATTTTAATATTGCGTTGTTAATCACTGATCACATTATGTTGGGCTGCTATAAACAGTAGCTGCCATCCCTGACTCGCTCACCTGTTGCTGTATACACATGCAACTCACCTTTACACACTCACTCACTCAAACCAGGGGTGCATAAATAATCACGGCACAGGGAAGGTCCCACTACCAAGGCACACAGTCACCTCCACTTTAGGCTTTCAGCTTTAGAATACAAAGAAACACAAGTTATTAATGTATGCAAAACAAATATCAAATACACCCTCTGTGGTTAACCATGCTGCAGAAACACAGTGGGGTTCTGCAGCTTCCAGTGGTGTAACGCAAAAACGAAAATTTACAGATGAAACAATCATTCAGAAACCAAATGTACAAACACAAAACAAATTAAATCTCCAGCTTAGAGCAGATAACTAAAAGCTCTGTGAGGTTGTCAGACACACAAACTGCTCTAATTAATTAATTTAATACATCAAATGAACATTAACAGGAAACTTAAAAAGCCAGAGCAATGCACAAAGATCAAACGTTCTGGGTCACTGCAAAAATCCAAGACGGCTGTGCCGACTCTCAAACTAATATTACTGCCCAGCCGGCTGAAATGAAATGTGCGAAATGAAACCAAAGAATGAACCAAAGAGGGCAGCAGGTAAAGCAAAGCAAAAACAACAAAGCAGAGAAAACAAAGTAAAATGTAAATGTAGCCCGTAAAAACACTATAAAGGTATCAGGTATCAGGCCCGGGATTTCTGATGAAACGCCGTCATGTGATTCTCTATAGGAGGCTTCTGCAGCTATAATCAGCAATCGATGGAAGACTTCAGAGGAAATGATCTACAGGTGATCTCTGTAACAGCTAGGGAAGTCAGGTGACCAAAGGCCCGGATTCGTGCGGCAACAGGTGAAGGAGTGAGGCTCAGATGGCAGCTACTATTTCTAGTAGCCCAATATAATCAGATTGGCCACTAACTGGTGATCAACAGTGCAATATTAAAATATTCCTTCTGTTACAGTTGCTAGCTACACTAACTCCTTTTAAGGCTCCTCAGCCTTTGCTCTTCTGCACTTCGCCTGTCCTGTGGTTCATTGATGTGGTTATCCAAAGAGTTTCCAAGGATGACTTAGGTTCTGAGTAACAAACCACCCAGATTTTCAGGTTGTACAAGCTGTATCTTTATCCAACTGCAATGCATCTTATGACAAGTAATTCATCATTTTAATTAGTCTAACCCCCTCTCACCGCCACCCCAAAACATGCTAGGTAAGCTCGTGGGCGTCAAAGTCACAAATCAAAGGGGCTGAGACACCACTGTCGCTGTCTCTAAAATGTCAGAGTGCAGTGTTGTGGGTCAAGCTTACAGTCATCAAAAGCCCCATGCTGGTGTGACAGCATGGCTTATGCTCTTGAGGTGGTTTTTTTGGGCTTGCAGGTACTGTTTGTTTTCATATGTGCATGGGTTTTGAGAATTCTTAGCAGCTGAGGTCAAAGGCAGCTGTCTCACCTCTAAGGCCACTATTAGTTGATGGATTCTGCTTTATGGTTAGGGTTTGTTTAGGCTCCTCTTTGGAAAGTCAGAGGGGATAGGTTTAATGCCTTCCAGGGTCAATCAGAGCCTGGCTCACATTCACTTAACTCTTGTGAGGCCAGCTCAGGGTCCAGTGGGAAAAGAAAAACTTGGGTCTCAGAATAAAGCATTGTTAGCTGTGGTGGTGACATTGTGGTCATGTCATGAAAAGTTCCCTTTTCTTCAAAAGAATCAGATCATCTGCTTTGGTCACATTTATTTATTTTACTTGACTGCAAAAAGAAATAAACCAAACCAAACTGAAAGAAAAGATGGTTAAACAGTGCTTGTTGCTATATAAATGAAAGTTCACTGTTGCTTTTATCACGTTGGCTTGTCTCGCAATGAATGTAGCAGTCTTTATTTGCAGAGAGAGAGCAGTGGGATGTGGTGGTAATACCAAGTGATCAGGTTGGTAAAAAAAAACCAGTCTTCCTCTTTAGCCAAACAACAGCCTGTTAAACATTAATCTGACCTGGTGCTAGGAAAAACACCCCCAGCTGCGTCTGCCGTCTATAACTATTCCTTTCTCATTCAGGACTGATACTGTATCATAAATCACCAAGAGCTGATTAATAAAAGTCAGAGCAAATGAAGGGCAACGCAAAACAGCTGTTTGTGCCTGCCTGAATCCATCCTTGATGGCTTATGAATCTCGAGGAGCCAGTTTCTGTTTTTGGTTTGGGTATAAAATCTGAAATGAAGCCCTGTCCAGAGTCCCAGTGCCAACAGAAATAAGACAGATGTTGGATACTGAGTATCCTGGCAGATCAGCTGAGTGATGGTCCAAACATAGGCTCTGTGGAAAAAAACAACTGTACATGTTGAAAGGGTGGAAGGGAAAAGGAGAGCTGTATTTTTAACTTAACGGCTGTCTCACAATTACCAGGGTCAGCTCATTACAGTGAAGGCAGAACATTTAGAGCCACAAATACAATCCGAGAGCTTAAGTTTGACAATAAATCTGCAGGATTCAGCTGATTTTCAGTGGCTCTTAAAAAATCTAGCACCATGTGTCAATATCAATGTTTGAGTTTGACCTGAGAAACACCAGCTGATGAAGATCCATTTCTCCTGTGACTAATATAAAGATATAAAAGCAACGTCATCATTTACTTGAGCTGTGTTTCTGATTGGTTTTCAGGTTTAAGTCAAATACTTTTCTTCTATTTTTATTCTCCCTTAAAAAGTCTGGGGCTGTTTTCCACCTTCATGGCAGTTGATTGGAGGTGAACTTTGGCCTGTGTGACAAATAATATGGTTTGCTGAGCTCAGCTGAACTGAGAAACTGTCCTAGATGATGAATTTTGTGCTGCACTGCATTGAAATGTGCTTAAAAGAAGGAGAGGATTCACTTCATATAATACTGTTACTGTGTACTTGTCGCTTCAGAGCTGCTCTGGCACATTATTCTCTCCCCAAAAACACTACTGTTGTGTTTTATGAGGGTTTTCTCTGAGATTTTGTGGCTTTTTTCTGTTTCCATTGTATTTTTTGTCCTTTCTGTTTGTTGGCATCTTCTTAAGATGCAGTATGTTTGACCTCTCAGGGCCAGCTTGCTTTTGGCTTTTGTGGTCCAAAAACCAGTGGGTGATGTTACATTGCCTAAGGAGCCATGTATGGGTAATGAGCACTGATAGACTGAACAGTTATAAAATATAGAGATGGCTGGTAAACATGAAGCCAATGCGAAAGTGCTATAAATTAGGCGACCGTGGCTCAGGGGGTTGGGAATCGCATCTGTAACCAGAAGGTCGCCGGTTCGATCCCTGGGCTCTCTGTCCTGGTTGTGTCCTTGGGCAAGACACCTCACCTACCGCCTACTGGTATTGGCCAGAGGGGCCGATGGTGCGATATGGCAGCCTCACCTCTGTCAGTCTGCCCCAGGGCAGCTGTGGCTACAACCGTAGCTGCCTCCACCAGTGTGTGAATGAATAGTGGCATTGTAAAGCGCTTTGGGTGCCTTGAAAAGCGCTATATAAATCCAATCCATTATTATTATTTATTAAATTTACATTCTGTGAAGGCCACCAGGTGGCGATAGCTGTGGTTACAAAAAAGACTTCCACTCGTAACCTCTGTAAATACTTTCCTGCTAAGCTCAGTCACTCGTTTTAGGTCATATTGAATAACAAGGTATCGACTAAGGTATTATCAAGGAGTTGTTAGCCAATGGGTGAGTGGTTTAACAGTCAGACCCGCCTCTTCTCATCACATTCGGCTATTTTTGCAATCACGGTTTCAAAACTTGACTTCACAAGCCAACTACGGCCATTTTTTTCTTCCAACTGTCCCTGCTCTTGAGTTTAGAGGAAGTACAGTCAGCAACTTTCTCTTATAAATAGTCTTACCAATATTGAATCAAGATTCAAAGCTGCACAACTACTGCTAAATAAACTTTCATAGGATTTTTTTTTTATCAGCAAAAACAATATAATTCAATAGAGATGAAATAATTTTTCAAATTATCATCACTTACGGTCTGATGATTGTGGCGGGTTCCACATGTCTTCTGTTTTTCTGTTTACTGTTGCAGTTCCCTCTTTTTATCACAAATACGTGTTTTCTATGAAGCAATATAACATCACTTCTGACTTGTGAAAATGTTGGTATCTTTTAAAGTCTGGATGAATCACAGACAAAAGAGACGAGAAGAGATGAAAGGCTAAATTGCATTGGAGATCTCTCTTTAGAACATCAAACAGAGTGTTTTTTTTCCCGCCAGTCAGCAGGGCTCCGGGGGGACGTAGTTGTAATTTCCTGGCAAAGAGGGGCTGGACATGTGGGCACTACTCGGCCGACATCAAAGACACCAGAGCTCAAGAACACTGACTATACAGATGCACTCTTTCTGTCTCTTTTTGTGACATCTTTCTACTCGTATCTGTCTCATTTTTCCCTCTTTCTTATATCGTTGTTACCCCCCTCCTTTTCTTTTTCAATTTGCTGACATTTCCAGTTAAATTGCAAGATCTGGCACTTTTGTGTCAGCACTGACAGCAGCCTCTATAAGCAAATGAAGGTGCGGAATGGCAAATAAGACGGAAAGTGAGATAAACTGAAATGAGTTTCAGTGTAGTGAAACTATTGGTATGGGTTTCTTTTTTCAAGTCAAGGTTTCTTTTGCCATTTCACTTTCTTTTTGCTGAAGCTGTGTCTTTTGTAGGTTTATTTTCCTGTCATTGTAAACCATATAGAGGCTCTTACTAAGTCAAGTGATGACATTTTGTTTTGAATATAGGCTTTAAGACAACTTTGACCTCACTGTGAGTCACTCAGTCAGTCGAGATAGCAAAATGTGTTGCCATAACAACAAGTCGTATCTATGCTGGATTTGTCAACATACTGTATTTGGTTAAGGGCCATGGGCAATCGCTTTTGAGTGGATGGTTAATCACTGTCATCGTGAAACAAATTAGCTCTGACTATATATGTGTTGACTAATACTTTTGTTTATTGCTATAAATAATGATGACATGTGACCTATACAGACTTAATGGTTTTTAGCGTGGTTCCTTGTTATATATACATTATCTTATATATTCATTATCATCTTAGTCAAACAATTTTCTAGCATTATAGCAGCTACTGCAGGTGGAGTTTTACCTGATGTTATGTGGCTTTATAAGCTGGTCTATTCAAGAGGCTAACTTTAATAATAGGGAGTACTTGCTGTTTTGAAAGCGTCAGCCACAGTCATCCGGTATGTATTTCCATGCCTCGGACCTTTTCTGTGCAGGCAATGGGAGTCAGTCTTGTAGACAGTGTAAAACATGGAAGTAGCTTGTGGGCTGGGAAAATGAAACCAATGCAAAAGTGTCATAAACCTATCTGAAGGCCACTGGATAGCAGTAGCTATGGTTGCAAAAAGACTTCTAGTCCTATATAAGTCTATGGCAGCACTGCTTTCTGTTTTGACCTCTGTAAACACTTTTCTGTTCAGTTTATGCGATCAGTCACTCCCTTTGGGTCACACTGAATAAAACGCAAAGTCTATTTTGTAAAACTTGGTCATGTTATGTGTCAGAACGGAAGATATCTGTTCACATGTGGTTTAATGTCAGATCCTTCCTTTGTCAGCAAATGCGCTTTCTGCAGCCAGGATAGCAAGGCTAAAAAAAAAAAAAAAATTAATCTAAAAGGCTTCAAATTGGGACTTCCCCCAACTGAAGGTGAAAACATTGAGGTTAACTTTAAAGTTGCTAAGAAAACGTTCAGTGAAACTGTGGTTGGGCCTAAATGAAGCAGCCGAGTTGGCCCCATCAGTGGAGGGCCCGCTGCCCTCCACAACCAAAGAAGCGAGTTATTATTTCTGCTTTGCCTGCATTTTTATGATTTTTTTCAACAAAGGGAAGACAAATTTGTTTGTTCTTATTCTAAGCGGATACATCCCCAAAGTGTACCTTTCCTGAGAAAAGCTCTCTGAGCTCTGCTTGCATTAATTAATCTTTCAGCACTCATCTGGGAGTGGGACTAAAACAATTGCAACAAACAGAGGGAGAGTAGAGTTACTGGCAAGAAGTGGTGAAAGGAGGAAAAGGGGGAAATCTTCAGGGAGACACAGAGAGAGAATTATAGAGGAAGAAGACAACAACGCGTGTGTGTGCGAATGCATTAAACACAGCATTAGCAAGCAAAATATGAAAAAGCTTTTTTTTTAGTTAAGCTATGCTGTGGTGGTTACTTTTCATTTCACTTTAGATCCCTTCTGTGTGTATGCATGTACATATTCCTGTATGATTATAAATTATTTATGAATGACTAAAGAAAGAAAAAAGCCTGACCATCAGACACCTTGTTAATCAAGCTAGCTAGCCAGTGCTAGTATTAGCTGATACATCACTTTTCTTTTCTAAATACAACCACATCTGACTTTTTTAAAAAGCTATATAAATGGTACTGATGACCAAAATGCCAAATCTATAACACAGGGGTGGGGAACTCCAGGCCTCAAGTGCCGGTGTCCTGCAGGTTTTAGATCTCACCCTGGGTCAACACACCTGAATCACATGATTAGTTCGTTACCAGGCCTCTGGAGAACTTCAGGACATGTTGAGGAGCTAATTTAGCCATTTAAATCAGCTGTGTTGGATCAAGGACACATCTAAAACCTGCAGACCTCCGGCCTTTGAGGCTTGGAGTTCCCCCACCCCTGCTATATAATATGAAATTCAAAAAACTAAATGAGTGACATCACAGTAGACACAGTCATCTTTCACAATTTTGAGTCTAATGTGACGTTTTCCTTCCCATCAATTGTCATGCACTATATGCAAGTTTCATTTCCTACTGTGGTTTAGACATAGAAATAACCCCCCCCACCCCCCACCCCCCCAAAAAAACCACTTATGGCAGCAAGGAAAAAGCAGAGAAGAAGAAATTGCAAAGTTTACAGTATATATGGTTTGATTCTTGTTTAACATATCATAATTTGTCTTATATTGCATGCTAATCACTGGTGTACAGTGAGAGATAAGAATACTGCTGGAGTCATTATGTATCATTATGTGTCATACTGTTGGTGCAAAGTACTAGTGAACATGATATATCAAGTAGGTGGAGTCATTAAATATTTGCTGATGTGTTATTTGCTGTGATTATCAGTGATCTATAATAAATCATGCGATATGCACTGAAATCCATGTGGCTCCTGCTCCTGTGGTAACTACAACAGCATTATCTGAAGTGAAACACAAACATTTCATACGTGGCTTACTAATAGTGACAGCATTTATCATCACCAAGTGATAGCTAGAATGGCCGAATGACTCAAGAGGAACTAAACATGCCATTTGCTCAACTGTCACAAGTGCTGTGCCAGAAATTAACCACTATGTCTTCGCTGTAGAAAACTGTTAAAACAAACTAACATTTGAACACAGAATTGGCAGAACATCTGCACAAAATCAAATTTCTTTTCCACTGAAGCTGCAGATTTCCAACATTACAGGCCCCCTAACTGAGGATAAATATAAACAGTTTACAATGTGATGCACTTACACATGTCTAGTCTTGGAAGCTTTGGCCTAAGGCTTCTTTAGGAACATATATCAGAGCTAAGCTCGTTTAATGTTTGCAGGCATATTACAGGATAATTACAGCATACAGTTTTGTCTGCAGGCGGAGGACGTCAAAGGCCACTGAAACTGTTAATCTTGCAACAGCCTGGTCGAAGATAAGTGGACAAAAATCTGCCCCGTGTATCTTCCTGTGTTTTTCTCTGTGTGTGTTATGATGTGTAAAGCAACAAGTTGGCCACTGCATTTGTACACACAAACATGGCCTCAGGCACTATGAACCAAGCAAGGCTGTAATTTAGGGGAGCAGTCTGGGAGGGAGGCGGCCTCTTGGCCTGACTTGCCTCAGGTAACAGCTAAGCCCATAGATCTGAGTCAAGCAGCTCTGACTGGAGAGGACGGCTAATTTGCTCTGAGCCAGGAAGGCTCGTTTGCACTGGGGAGGGGGGAGGCTTGAGCTGTGGGAGCAGCTGGGCTTGTCAACAGATTAATGCATCAACCTGAGTGACAGGTTAGGACCCACCTCGTGTCTGCTCACTCCACCACTCTCTGAACACTGTGTTTGGAGAAAGTGCTGCATCTTTAACTCTTCTTTAGCTTCCCCTATCCTTCGAGGCATCCCTTCAACCACCTCCGTCTCCAAGAAACTGCTATGAGGCCAGGTGGCAGTATTGCTGTAACCTTGTTTAAGGGGTTCAGAGTAGAATTTTCCATTGGCACACTTCTGATGCTGATCGCCTATCAGCGTCACATGAGTCAGTCGCCCCGCTAATGCTGCCCAGATGAGGCGAAGAGAGGGTGAACAGAGGAGAAGGGGCGTCTAAAAAAGATGTGAGTAGAGAAACATGAGCAGCGCAAAGGAAACTGCATCGCTCCAGGTGCGAGAAGAGGGGAAAAAAACCGCACTCACACCCGCCCCCACCCCTTTCCCTCGTTCTCTTCATCCTCTCTTTCCCCCCAGGCTGCGATGAAGCAGGTGACCTGCAGAATCACAGCTTGGAGAAGTACTTGTTTAAAGAAACTAGGTTCCAGTCATAGTGGTCAGACCAGGTCACTGCTGCCAACGGATGTCTTTGATGTGTCCATCTTCAAGGAGATTTAAAAAGCAGAGTGTGTCAGCTCAGGGTACAGAGTGCGTGTGCGTGTGTGTGTGTGTGTACGTTGCGTGGTGGTGTGGTGTGTGTGTGTGCGTGTCGTGTGTGTGTGTGCGTGTGTGTGTGCTTGTGTGTGTGTGTGTGTGTGTGTGCTGGTGTGTGTCGTGTGGTGCGGGCGTGTGGTGTGTGCGTGCGTGTGCGTGTGTGCGTGTGTGTGCGTGCGTGTGTGCGTGTGTGCGTGGGGGGGGGGTGGTAGAGAAAGCTAGAACATGGGTCAAATGCTCGCTTTGAAGAAGTGTTTGCATTCTGTCCAAGGACGACATAAAAGCAAAAGAGACAAATTAGATTGAGTGAGCATGGACTGCAGTTTAGTTAGGTGTGTTTGTAGTATTCTTAGTCATTTTTGCTTTCAGGCTTTGCCATGGCAATTTTGTACTTCAACTGACCATAGGGAAACAAAGAGCATTTCAGCGTGGGGGCTGTACTATTATTTATTTATTTTTTTACAGAACAGTCTTTCATCAGCTTTGCCGTGCTTGAAGAATCGCTGCAGCATAGAGATAGCACATCTGTATGTGATTGTTGCAAAGTTATTCATCATTGTATGGCTGCTCTAACACAATGTGTCTAATGGCACTTGGACACAAATACGAGTAAGCCAAGTCAGTGCCAGCAGCCTTATGAAACAATATCTCTCAGCATTATGCAGTGTGCCAACCCCACTGCACATTTGCGCGAGCACACACACACACACACACACACACACACACACACACACACACACACACACACACACACACACACACTCACATTGAAACTTAATGTTTCCAGCGGCTGCCGTGTGGATGCTGTGCTTTGTTCTGAGTGCTCTGACAGTGAGTGGAGGTCTCAGAAGGCGCATGCCGAAGTTGAAAGCTCAACACGCTCTCTGAAGTGGCTGCCTTTTATGTTGCACATTGTGCTGGAGCTGGAGGAGGCAGTCCAAAAGACAGCTTATTTCAAATGCAGTGGGTGCTAGTCACACACCAATCTGTGAGGAGACGTGTGTGTGTTTGTACCTTCGTTATAGGTGGCTACCTTTGAAAAGTGAAGGATTTCCGAGTATCTTTCTCGCTAACTAAAATAATGGTTCTCAGAAGCAGGTTGTAGGCAGTGCAGCGCAATACAGTTACAGCTTATTAAAATCTGGATCAATGCCTCAGGCTGCTTCCCTCCCTGCTGAGGTCAGGGTACATGTCAGGACATGATTCTAGCTATATTACTGCTCACTGTACTGAAAGATTTAATTACTCCAGTGTGTGTGTGTGTGTGCATACTCCATCTGTGTCTGCTGAGTCATTTTGTGGTTACCACCTCTGTCATTTAATAGCCCCCTTTGTAATGGCTCTCAATATTAGATGCTTATTATGTTAATTGTGCTCAAATGGTGACAAGCTGTTTTAAGCCAAGCTTTTAGGGACAATAAAACATCACAGCAGCAATATGAATACCAGGACAAAAATATGAGAAAGTAGTCCAGAGCTTAAATATGGCAGTTATATATAACTGCTAAATAATACTCTAAAGTCAATCCAAATGCAAAGGCTGTCTGTGTTCACAAGTGTTGGGCTAAACAGTGTCTCTACCCATTTGTATTTTCACAGCTTGAAGATATTTAACTGGCCCTTTGTTCAAAAATGGCTTATTGCCCAACTATGGAAATTTTAGGCCAGTATCTCTAACGTTTGACACAAGCAGCAACCCTTTCCCGGTGACTTGCCCTTACCTCAGCTCACTTCTTCTGTCATCGTCTCTTTGTTCATCTGACGCTCCAGCAGCACTCCCAAAGAATGTTTTTGGAGTCGGGGGGAATTCACTTTTAAAAGAGTTGTGATGGGGAAAACACGCCAAGAAAAGACAGGAAGCGTAAGTTTTACAAGCTAGCTCATTAGGATATAAAACAATCGTCCAGCCTCCTTAGAGATTAGTCTGGATGACAGAGTCATCTCCTGTGACTATTCAGATAGCTTTAGGGACTGGAGAGAAGCCAGGAGGAAGAAAGGCAGACTAGACATGAAAGAGTTATGTATTGTATATGAGGAAGCAGTAGCCTGAAGGCTAGGAAAACAAGGCTGTGACCACAAGTTCAAGTGTCACTTCTCTTGCTCTGTAACTACAGAAAAGCACATCAGCCCCAAAGTTAGTGGTCAATAAAACAGTGGCTGCATTGATTGGGTTATCTTACTATTGTGACTTGCAATAACTGTTTTGCCACTTGGGGGCAGCAGAAACAAAATGCAACCACAAAAATGACATATTATCTCTTTCTGCTAGTAGCAAGTTCCCTGTTTCAGGCATGCTAACACAGAAGCATATATAAAACCCCCCCAAAAACAAACCCAAAATGGTACGTATAAGCTCAATATCTTGTTCAATACATTGTGCAGCTCTTGAGTAGATAACGGGGCTGAGGGGGTAGAGTAGCTTGTCTGCAGGTTGCACGGTTAGCAGTCTGAGCTCCATTTGTTGTCTGTTGGGATTTTGTTATTTTCAGAATGATAGCTTCTGACTTTTTTTGGTTTTAAGCTGGAGGTGTTTAAAAAGTTGCCACAGGGATAGTTCATAGCAACGTCGCTTTTTGATCCTTCCATGTCAGCTCTTCCTGTCAAGCGTTGGATTGTTCACCCACTAATAGGGAACGTGAGACGGGTTAGTTTTACCCTACTGATGATGTGCTGTTGCAATAGAAACTCTGCTCAGTACAAGAGGAACAGCAGGTTCAGACATTTGATGTATGTGCTCGGCTGAGGAGCCGATGATGTGAAACTGCCACCCCCGCGATTATGACTGGTGTGTCAGAATCTTGCCTAGACACACTGTCGATCTTTGGTTGGCTTGGGTGGTCCAGTAAAGAAGACAGATCTGCTCTTTTTCCAAATCTAAACGTTGCTTTATTGAGCAGCTTGTGATAATGACTTGATGGCTTGTCAGAAGGACGGTGCTTGAACCCCCTTGTTCATAAGAAGAACATCTGTTCGAAGTTCTCCAGTGAAGTGAAGGACAGCAGCTAACGATCATGTCATGTGGTTTCATCATTTCTCAGTGCATGAGAGCACAACTTGCAGAAACGTAGACAGCCCGTGGATGAAGGAATTCAAGTATATCAAACATGTATAAATATCGTCAAACAGAGTTTTGATACCACGAAAATCCTCCCTCAAATCTCTGCCACTGCTGCTGCCTTACTCTCCTCATTTATGATACATGTGCCCTAATCTTAAGTGCTCTAATCAAAACCTAATGTGAATCGCATGATAAGATGGTCAGCAGAGTTGTGTGGTTTTCACAGACAGTGGCGCCAGTGTGGGATAATGGCTTCTTATGTGATTCACATAGATCTGTGTACTACTACCATTACACTTAAGCGGTGACTCCTTAAATCATCCCGTGTGACTAATTGGATTTGAAAGGTTGTAAAGTGCGTCAAAGTTAATTTGACCGATGTGTTTCATTCTACGTACCAAAGCTTGAAACTCTAACGCCACCAAAGCGATGAAGACCCTGCTGTTTTGCCTGGGTAATCGAAGAGGACGTTTGCCGGTGACAGAACTGATTTATCATGTGCAATTTTACTTTATATTATTCTTTCTTTCTTATTAGCCTGAACCAAACAAATTCAAATTAAGACGGCAAAACCCCCTGATGATTCACTCTTTGATGTGGCGTTGTTATCTAAAATACAGCTGGGATTTAGAATACAGCCATAGAGTCTCTACAGTGTTTTATAAGCAGGATAATGTAAAGGGGCCTAGTCTAGATAAGAAGTTCTTTTTAGATGTTGTTGCCTCAGGAGCTGAGACCTCAGGGCAAGCCAGGAGATATTAGATGATCTGGGTCTGGAGCCTGGAGTCTTCAAGCCAGCTGTTCACACAAAACCTCCTCACACAGCGGAGTCGGCTAGTGAGGGCACACAGGGGCAATAAAGTTAGGTCAGGTGCAGGCAGCGTGCAAGCACTATGACTTCAGTCTGTGTGCGAGTGTGTGTGCGTGCACGCGGGAGTGTATAGAACGTTTTGCATGGGATGTTTACATTGAGTTAACAAAGCCGACTCCCTTCATTGTGCGCCGTCTCATCCTGCCCTGCTCCCTTGCAGACTGTTTCTTGTGCCTTTTACTGCAAAATCCGATGCACTGATATCTGTTCTACCAGCGCCACCAGTGCGTCTTTTCCAGCTGGAGGCTGAACACAGACGCCAAACGACGCGTGCAAGGCCACAAATCGCAACTGCTTTCATTTCAGTCACAGCGTGCCATCAACCTGCCTCATGGAGCCTGTTGTTTAGGCCAGAAAATTAACCGAAATTCAGAGAAGGCTTTGTTAAACTGAAATTAATTGGTAAAGCTTCACTGCGATTAAACGTTTATTGAGTGAGACTGTGAGAATTTGGGCCAAGACAGGAAAGCAGGAAAAAAACAAAAAAAAAACAAGAACTTGTTGACTAACTCTGGCTTTGAAGTATAAAAAGCCAATAAATCTGATGAATGCACTGAGTGTGAGTAAGTGTGTCTAAGATGGGAGAGAAGAAAGACAGTGGTGATAAGAGGACAAGTTATGAGTAGGTTTCATAATGCTGTCTGTTCCTCCTCCACAGAGAGCTCATTCAGACAAGAAGAGGGCATGGCAGGATATCCTGACCAGGCACGGCATCCAGCAATACGCTGCCACAAACTGTGCAGAATATCCTAATCACAACTTACTGGGGTTAAAACTGTTAGCCGCGCAGGGTTGATGACATCGATCAGAAAACAGTCTCAAAGTTGTGAGAAAATGAGAGCAAAATCCAAAAAGCTCACTTAAAAAACCCCAAACAACCAGCAGCTCAACTGGTGCACGGCCCCTTTAAGAAATAAAGTGGATGAGCCCCCCTGAGGGCAGAGACTGGAGCTTTGTTTAAAAACTGCACGCTCCAATCTGCTGCAAGATGCTGACATCAGCAGAAGCTGAGTTTGGGGGGTCAGGTGGGGTCGAGGCTGCCACTCACCCGCTGTGAAATCAAAACAGCCTGGGCAGACCCTGCAGGCTCCAGAGGAGGAAGAAGAGAAGAAGGGAAGGAGAAAAAAATCAACCAGATGAACACTTTCTAAACAGATTTTACACACAGGATTTTTCCTGCCTGGAAAATGATGAAAAGAAAGGAGGTTAAACAAAAATGGATGTTGTCTAAGCTCCTGCAGCAAATGACTTACACATTAAACTTACCAATACTCAGTCTCATTGATTGTGATGTTTAAATTAAAGGTATCCGAACAACATTTCAGTCAAACTTTGGGCGATTATTTAACTAAAACGCACAAATGATTAAATCCGTGCAATTATTTCAAAAGGCACAGAGTGACACAGTACAGCTTTCATTGAGAGACACAGTGAATTTCAAATACTACACTTCCCTCCCGAGCCCTGAGTCAGTCAGTCAGCAGGATGTATCCCTGCTGTGGTGACAAATCCTTTCAGCAATCGTGACCCTGAGTGGAACACTGTGACCTGACACTCATGAAATAACCAGAAACAGACCGCAGGTGTTGTTCAGGAAAGGTCTGTATCGCTCCAAATCTGAGCAAGCTCCAGAAATGCCTTTACAACCTCCTGGTTTTCAGCCAGGCTGCTATGCTACTCCTACTACAAAACATTTTGCAGCACACTTTCCTGTTTTAAAATTTTCACTGTAGGACCTCTTAAACTTGCAAATAAAGATGATTGCTTCTGGATCGTAAGTCTGTGGTGTTTCTGTGAAGTAAGGGGGGTAAGGCAGGCTGAATCAGGATAAGCACTGCTGATTAGAAACCACCAGCCATTTCCCCTCACATTATAGATTCACAGAGCAAAGTGTCACAACAAACAAGTTATCTTCGTAATTGAGACTTGGAAGCCAACCTCAGGTCAGCGCCTCAGTGGTGTCAAAAAAAAGAGAGACGCAACCACAAAACTTCAATCCATGACAGAGGGGGAAACGTCTCTCTTGAAGATCCACAAGAAAGATGTCTGCTGCGAGTTTAACTAGGTCGCACTTTGCCTTTGCGTGCAGCTTGCACACACACACACACACGCACGCATGTTCAGGAACGCTGTCACAACTTTTTTTGGCCACAGAGGGTTTTTTTTTTGTTGCAGCACCACCTTGTTCAACCGCTATCTGTCTGGCTGCTGAACTTTTAACAACCTTTCCTTTTTTCTTTCAACAAGACCCATATGAAAAAGATGTATATAAATCTTATAAAGTTTGTATCTGTCTTGTGTGAAACTTGTATGAAAAGCATACAAGAGTGAAAACAGATATAAGATCCCTTGAAGAATTATATAATGAAACTTGTATGTTTTGGATACTTCCTAAAACAATGTATGAAAGTAATGAGAAAGTGGCCACTTTCATGAGTAATCACATATAAGTTTTTACTATTTCTTTTCCATATGGGGAGCAGCATGAGAATTTCTTTAGTCTTTCTGTTCTTGAACCATTAGAGGTTGTATTTTACACTCACCTGTACACAATGGAGGGCGATTAAGTGACACAAAGTGAAAGAAAATCCACTTGTGGCTGCTCTGCAATCGCTGTAATTCACAGGGAAGAAAGGCTTACTGCATTAAGAAACGCAGGCCCAAGACTCAAAGCTAATGTTCGCTGTGTGTTTATTTAAAAATTTGCCCCTCTCTCTGGCCTACTGTAAACTTCCAAGTGCCACTTTGAACTAATTGCCTTTAACAGTACTGATAATGGTGGTGAGTTTGCAACAATCAGTCAAAGCTTGGTAGTGTCAGGGCAGAAAACTGGACCCCATCCAGGCTACAGTATATTGGGCTCGTTCACACGGCTGCTTTTCCTACACCCACCCCTTTCAGTGTTGACTTTGCTGATTTCTGGGTAATCATGTTGTGTTTAAAATCCCAAACAGCTGTCTTTTTGCCACTTTTCTAGGGAGAATAACAACGTGCCACTGGTGAAATTTATCATGCCAAACTGCTTTGAATACAATTCTTCCTGAACAGTAGCCAAATGACACATAAGTACTGCTACGGGGTGGCTGTTGTGTGGTCACAGGTGTGCACTAATGGGGTGTTTTGCAGCAGGTTTGATTGTGACTCAGACAATCAGGAGTAAAGACAAGAGCTAGCCGTTTGATAATAAATGTAAATAACAGCCACTAGGTGAGGTTTTGTGTGGCGGGTAGCTGTCTGGTGGAACAGAAAGACAAGAAAAGGTGGGGGTGAGGGGGAGGGGGGTGTAATCTGTGGGATAGGAATAAATTGGACAGCCAGGCATACAAGCAGGCATACAAACAAGGGCCAGTACATATAAACACACAAGATCACATACACAAAACCACGCTGTGATTCATGCAAACAGAGTCAGTCTCCAGCAGGGATCTGTCCTCAACAGAAGGCCTCAGGGGAAACCAGACAGAATATTTAAGACAGGCCTTCCTAATCCCTTTAGTTAGATGGAAATCACACACACATGCATGCAGACATATGCGCGTGCGCGCACCCACACACACGCGCATGCACTATATTTAGGCAAAGAAAACAGGATATCACCAAATTTGTTTGCTTGCTTACATCTGTGTTTGTTTTTCTGCGTGTGCATTGTTATCCTTATTTTTCAGTTCCACTTCAGAATTTCCAAAACACTTTTGCATTTCAGAATGCGGGAGCAGGTTGGGGGTCCAACATCTTGCAATGTCACTGCAGCCATTTGTCAAATTATAGCTTTTTTTTATAGCCTGTTTGATGTGTTGACCTTATCATCCTTTTTTATAGTATTAGCAGACAGATAAGCACAGTGCTGTCTGGTGTGTGCAGTGTTGTGTGATGGCTTGTGAGGATCAAAACTGAGCTAACTATTACGAGAAGAACCTATGTCCTTGATAAAGGGTGTTTGTTTTCCGTTGATATGGTTGTGTGTGTGTGTGTGTGTCTGTGTGTGTGTGATGGAGGATGTTGGCAGTGGCAGTGAAAAATACCTCCTGTTGCTGCTTTTATTGTTTGACAGTTTGCGTATGTGTGCTTCAGAGAGTGACAGAACAAAAGGTCACGAGCTGACTTTGTGGTTGCACATGAGTCCCTACAATGTTTCAATCCCACAAGTGAGGCATCGCCAAAAACGCTGATAGCCACCTACACAACACACAAGAGGTAAACACTTTTACTCCCCCTCGGTGCTCTCTCTTTGTCTCTCTCTCTGTCTCGCTCATTCTCCCTTGCCTCGCCTGATGAGAGAGTTGTTATCATTGGCGAAGGGCCTGCTCCTAACTCCCAGTAGAAGCCAGATGATTGTTTTTGCTGCCTGGGGTCCAGACCCTGCCTCTTCAGATCCTGTTACTAAGACTCTGGACCTTTCCACAGGGTTTCTGCCCGTAACTGAACACAGAACAAGGAATCAGAAAGAAACTGCATCCCTGACCAAGTAGTCCAACCACTGCAAAAATAAATGTGCTGCAAGTCAAAGCTAACTATTTTAAATTTACCATATATTGCATCAGTAGTTTATTGTTGTGCATTTTTAAGATGAGGAAGAGTTCTTCTGGTGCAGTTGGTTGAAGTGAAGCTTCTTTTGAATCAGCTGTAAACTAATGATTGTTTGGTTATAGAATAATCTGGTGATTATTTTCTCCAGTTATCAGTTGTTTATAGTACTCGTGAAGTGTTTAGATGCTTTCCATTGCTCACATTGGACATATTTTTACCCTAAAAGTTTACCTCTTCATTTACTTTTAGCTGCTGGGATTAAAAAAAGACAGTATATATTTAAATGATGCAGCCGCTCTGATGTGACCTGAGTATTCTGTACACCCACCTTGCTGCTTTGTTTTCACACTGCACATAACCAGCGAAGGCTGAGAAACTGTGTAACTGCATGCTTGCATTCATGGTAGTGACTTATGAGGGGGTCCTCCCCTTAAGCAAACTCTGCTGTATTGCCATTTTAACATTAATGTGGACCATAATGTATAAACTGAACCTTGTGATCTCTAAAATAAGAAGGGTCTTCATTTTTTCGACCTCAAAGATATGGACGAAATTGCTGGGCCACACCTCTTAAACTTAATCAGACATCAGGTGTTTTCAGTCCCATTGCCACAGTTGCATAAAATGAAGTACCATAAAATGCAGTCTCTCTCTTTGTGTAAGAACGGGTCATTCTAAAGGGCTAACTCATTTCGAGCGTGGGACTGTAATTGGATGCCACCAATGGCTGTGAAATTGCTTCTCTCCTACTGTCATGGTCCTGGGTCATTTTGACCCAGCGTTTTGTGTTTCCTTGAAGTTCATTTTTGTGCCTTGTGTTTATTCTGATTTTGTATTAGTTTAGGGTTGAACCTGAAGTTTGGTGTATATTCAGCCCTACCTGTGTCTGTCCTCGGTGCTCTGTTCATGTCCCCGTGTTGTGTTGTGAATCAGTCTGTGTGTTTCCTGCTTTACTTTGAAGGCTCGTGTTCTGGATTTCCTGTTCTATTCTGAAGGTCTGTGTCTGTTGTCATTGTGTTCAGCTTGTGTCCTCCAGTCATCATGTGTATTCAGATCAGCTGTTCTTCCCTCCTGTGTGCGATTACCCGATTACCTTGTGTGTGTGTGTGTATATATAGTGGGTGTCGGTCTGTGTTCGTTGTCGGCTCGTCTGCGTTCTATGTTCCTGTCTCTGCGGCTCTCTGCCCCGCACCCCTTTTGTATGCTCTCAGGTTTGTCATTTAGTTCTCCCAGTTTAGGTTTCTTCAGTTGTTTTCTCATGCTTCGTTGTCTGTTTCTGCCATTGTCACCTGTAAATAAACCCTCACTCATATCATCAGTCGGCTGCCTGCATTTTGGGTCCTCCTTTCCTCCACCTACTTATTCCATGATCAACTGTAAGTCTAAATCTTTAGAACCACAGCAGCACCAAACATCAAGTAGGCAACCATGTAAAGTTACAACCACGTAAAGTATATGCAAAACACTCAGTTACTGCAGAGTTCGTGACCTCCTCTGGCATTGACACCAGCACAACAAGTGTGCGCTGGGAGTTTCATGGCATGGGTTTCCATGGGGGTTAGGGGTTAATGAATCAGTCTCCACTAAAGTCATCATTATTTGACCTTAAGGGGAATGTGTTTTGGATAGCAAGACTGAAATAAGCATAAATTCGCAGTATACCTTTGAGTCACATTTTTGAAGCAGTACATTCACTCATAGTGGAGCTTGGTTTTTTTGGTTACATTATGACTGTGCAAGTTTTACTTCTAAGAACTTCTCCCACCTCTGGAGAATAGAGCCACAAAATTGTGCACGGTAACACTGCGGTGCTAATTCAGTAAGCGTTATCATCTGTTTGCTTTAATCTTTTCATTTATGAAATCAAGCTTGCAGCAAATTGCAGTTTACTACAAGCACATGCACAGATATACACACACACCTGTCACACGCCACATGTGTGTGTATTTTTAGCGGCCGGACTGTGCAGCTGTTTGCCATTACTCATATCAGCGTGCACTCCTTCACTCCCTCTCTGACCCAATGTTATTCTTTGTAAGCCGCTGGTGTTACAGTCACTGTATCACTGGGTTGGCCTAACCCTGGCATAGCTGTTTTTCCTACTGCAGTGGCTGGAGCAGCTAATTTGAAATAGTTGTCTAGCTTAATCATTTTCCACTAGCGTTGTTCTTGAGATTATTTCAGCTTTAACTGCGCAGGCTGAAAAGTTACAGAGGGCCTGTTGGCGACTTCTTCGTTGCTTTCTGCTTTGGTGTTTACAGACATTGTCAGAATGAAACTAGTAAGTCAAGAAAACTCGTGTTGTGTATGTCTGACTGCACGTGTGTTTTCTGAGTAGGTGGGTGGACTTTATGGTTTGGCAGAAAAAGATTAAGTAGCAGAAGAAAACACACAACCATGCATATGTTCCGGTGCAGAGGTAGACTTGTGAACAAATGCATAGAATCTACAGTCTTCTTTCCCCAGCGCCGAGATTCAAGACAGAGAGGTGAGGGTGAAAACGAATGCTGTGTGTAGCTGTGAAAACATGCTTGGCAAGTGACAGAGTCTCCTAATTGACCCAAACATCGCATCAGAGATCAAGTCAAGGTCGTTTCATCCCAAAAGGCAGAAAAAAGCTTTATTACCCTTAATTAAGATGGCATTAATGACTTCCCCCTGGGCCTGGACATAAACATCCAGTTAGTGTTTTACAGAGTGCAATTATCCCGGTGGCGTGATTACCTCAGACCGGAGCCTCCACTGCTTCCTCTAGCAGTAATAGCTGGCCAGGAAGACATCAGCTTGTTTAGTTTAACTCTGCAAATCAGGCTGAGACACACCAGAGGATAAAAATGAGAAAAAAAGAGAAGAAAAAAAGTGCAGGCGGAGAAAGAAAGGGGAAGGGGTGACTGTAATCCCACTAAGCGAGTGCTCTGATTAAATATAGAGAAGAAAGCTGTAGGTAAAAGGTCAGCGTTCATGGTAAAGCAGTTATTGTGCCACAAACCCTGCCGATCTGAGTATTGACCTGTTAACCAGGAGTGAATCGAATCTACACTCAAATGATCGGGGTTTGGTATAGTATGGACAAACAGCATGCTGTGGGCATTGAGGAGACCCAAATTCAAATAAACAGCATTGTGTAATCTGTATCATGTTTGTCAGCGATAATCAAAATTACAAAAAGACCTAAGCAGAACTAGCTGGTTGTTTTTCATCTTTTGCTAATTGACTCAAATTGATCTTGGACTCAATCCCTACGTGTACATTCAACTCTCTCCTGAAGACCATGTAACGTTATCTAACAAAGCTGCAGTACTAATGAATGACTTGTGCACTTTCTAAACTGAGGCTTGAACTACAAAGGCTGTCATAACACTCTTGCGCATCATCCTGTCAATACAATCGACCTAGGGGTCTTGCAGACAGTTAGCAGGGTTGCACTGGAAAGTCTTGTTTGGTTGGCAGGGCCAAACTGGCTCCAATACCACTTCTGATTTCTTGAATTACACGAATAAAAAGAAATGCAACCTATTTATAAGCACACAAAATCTCTGTTGGCGTCTCAAATTACAGACAAATTAGCATTTGTCAATCTGCACCACTGTGGGTGTAAACAATCCTCGCAAATGACTGTTTTGGAAGGAGCTATTGGTTTTTAGAAAAACTGGTTTTGAAACGCGACGTACGGTACAGGAGGTACATGTTGGCTTCTTACTTCGATAAGTGAGCCATCACAGCTTAAGCATGTAATTGAACTCTGGCTGACACATCCTAACAAGGCCTCTGGGTGTTTTGGGATAGCGGTTGAGTTATGGACCTTCTAGTATAAGGATGTTTCTAGCGCCACAGCTGATAACGAAGCTGACTGCGGGGAGTCAGATAGACATTGGTCGTGGCTGACTGAAAGTGAACGGGGGAAGGGCATCTATCTAAGCTGTCCAGATGAAGTGCCACTTTGAGGGGGATTTCCAAGCATGGTTTACCCAGAGGTCAAGTCATTAACCCTTTATTGATAATTGGTACAAGTTTGGCCCTCAGGCATTGACACTGTGCCAAACAGTAATGTACTTTTGATAAACAGACTTACTGCTGTGGATACAGTGGATAAAGTCATCCGTGTGTCACATGTAAATATCCATGAGTGCTTATGAACCATACTCCAAAAGTTTAGCAGCATAGCAAATTAAATATTTTAATCTTCAGTTATACAAAAACGACGTGTTAAACCTTTTTTAAAACCATAGGCTATACTAATACTAATGTGGATTCTCTGTGGTGATTATTGCATTAATTCAGACACAAACCTCCTTGTCCCATGCAGCAACATGAGCATGACTTGGCTCTGTAGACAGTGGGGAATTGGTGCAAGCCATTGTAACATGCCTAAACCTCATGGGCGTGATTGAAAGCATGAGGTTTCGGGGTGTGAGAACCACGTGAGGAAAGCTGTTGAGAGGACAAAAACAGAAAGAGAGAGTCAGAGAAAAAGGGAGACGAGGTCTCTTGTCTCTTACTCTCAGAGCCTCAGCTGCCGCAAGCTTTCATTGTTCGGACACTGCAGCATGACTCTGAATTGATAGAGCTGCTGGTAAACACTGCTGCGCGACGGTCTATGCCACAAACATTGCAGTCCTCTGCTTAGGCTGCCAACGCAAATAAGCAAGCAAAACGAGTCTGCTGAGAAAGAAAAACAAGGAAGAAACGCTGGAAGATGTGACGAGACAGTTAAGTTTTTCCAGCTGACCTGGGTTACTTTAAAAAAATGAACTAAATCTTAATTTCACATGTATTGTTCTAAGGAGCTCTTGTTTAAACATGAACCTGCGTTGAATGCTTGAGATAATAACTTAACAAAATCTTGCCTTTCAAACTCCTTTATTAGATCAAACCCCACAAAGCCAGAAGCCCCGAGCTCGCTCAGTGCTTCCAGTGTTTCCCGTTAACTTAATTTACCTTCTCATTAATAGCTACTTTTTTTTCTCCCCCTTGCTCATATTTTCTCCTAAAAAGCTGCACCAGTTGCCCTCATTTCCAAACAACTCCACTGACATGAGAAACCAATCCATGTGTCGAGCTGTGGGAGCAGAGTTTATTACAAAGCAGATGACCCGAGGGGGGTCACTGAGGGTGAAGGAGGGGTTTTAGGCTATGAGGGTATTTCAGTCTTGTTCCCTATTTGTGATTTCTAATGTTCTAATCTAAGGGGTTTGTGAGAGCAGGGGATTGCCAACTTCCCTTCCCCCATTGTCCAAATGCACCCCTGGGGAAAACTCCAAGCTACGCTAGGCTGGAACTGGTAAGATGCTGTCCAGACTCTCGCTCTCTTAAAC
The DNA here is from genome assembly GCF_018398535.1 of Haplochromis burtoni. Lineage (NCBI taxonomy): Eukaryota > Metazoa > Chordata > Actinopteri > Cichliformes > Cichlidae > Haplochromis > Haplochromis burtoni. The sequence goes on from NW_024582377.1 coordinate 3,359,975, forward strand.
TCATAAAAAAAAGAAAGCCATCATGCGAAGCAATGGCTTGCAACGAAACATCACTGGAACAACACAGACATACAGGTTTCTGTGTGATTTAGCTCGGAAATTCACTGCCAAGTTTAATTGCTGTGAGCCCGAAGACAAGAAAGAGAGATAAAGAGACACAGACAGATTTAAAGAGACAGAGTGAGACTGATTGCCCGCTCACTCTCTCTGTATTTGTGATAAGTTCAAGAGTTCAAGATTGTATCTGAATAGTTTGTCTTGTGCTGTTAACCACTCGACGCCACTCTGCCAACCAGCGCTGGTTTGGGGTGACTGACCATGATATGTACATCATAAAACCTCGGCAGTATGGGATGGTTCAGCCTGAGTTCATGGCGGGAGTCTGAGAGGAATAGCGAGCGAGCAGAAAGTAGGGCCAGCTGCAGTGCACCGAACTCAACTGCTGCACATTGATCTGATTTCTTAAATTGAAATAATTAGCAAATAGTATACACTGTACTACTTCACGGTAACTAGATCACGAGACAAGAAGACTCCACGGTTTTTATTGGCCACTAATGAATCAGCAGATTTACTGGTGCACCTTATATAACACAAACTATCTGCACCTCCCCACCTAAACATCCTAAAGCAAAGAAAACAAAGATTCCCATTGGACCAATATTGAAAAAAATAGCTTCCATGTGACAATGGCTAAGTCCCAGTTTTTTTTTCCATCCTGTTTGCTTCCCCTATCATTGTAATTACTTCACCACCACTACCCCACCACCACCAAACTACCAAGCGGTAAAGAAACCAAAGTGTCTGTGAAGGTTCTCAGTCATCCAGGTCCTCGTAGTCAAAGGAGCTTGCAAAGAAAAGCGTCTGGACTTCTTTAAGTTGCTTGAAGACGTTTCACCTCTCATCCGAGAAGCTTCTTCAGTTCTAAGGTCAAATGGTGGAGAGTCCCAGATATAAACCTAGTGGGAGTAACCCCCCACAGAGGGACAAAAGGACCCCTGATGATCCTCTAATCGCCTGAGCCAAGGTGTGAAACTGGGTGTGGGTCCCAATCAGCCAGAGTTTCGGGTGAGTTCATTGTGAAACCTGGCCCCACCTTATCATGCGAATTCCTGAGGTCAGATGGCCCAGGATGTGAGTGGGCGTTAAGGCGTCTGGGAAGGGATCTCAAAACTGGATTATAGATGGCAGAGAGTTGGTGTCGTAAACCGCCTCTGTTCAAAGATGGTCGCTCACAGTGGACATAGATGCTTCTTTCACTCCTCTTTCAAACCATCTGTCCTCTCTGTCCAAAATGTGAACATTGGCATCCTCGAAAGAGTGACCTTTGACCTTTAGATGCAGATGGACTGCTGAGTCTTGTCCTGTGGAGGTGGCTCTTCTGTGTTGTGCCATGCGCTTGTGAAGTGGCTGTTTGGTCTCTCCAATGTAGAGGTCTGGGCATTCCTCGCTGCACTGTACAGCATACACCACATTGTTAAGTTTGTGTTTTGGCGTTTTGTCTTTCGGGTGAACCAGTTTCTGTCTGAGTGTGTTGCTGGGTCTGAAATGCACCGGGATGTCATGCTACAGATATGTGGACGACACCTGGGTCAAAATCAAGACACAAGAAGTGGAATCCTTCACTGCGCACATTAACTCTGTGGATAAAAACATCAAGTTCACCAGGGAAGACACAAAGGACAACTGTTTGCCTTTCCTGGACTGCGCTGTGCACATTGAAGAGAACGGCAAACTCAACATCGAAGTTTACCGGAAGCCCACACACACGGACCAGTACCTCCTGTTTGACTCCCATCACCCTCTGGAACACAAACTTGGAGTAATTAGGACCCTACACCACCGGGCAGAACATGTTCCCTCTAAGCCTGAAGGAAAAAAGAAGGAACACACACATGTAAAGGAAGCACTCAAAACGTGCGGCTATCCTAAATGGGCGTTCTTAAAGTCAGCAAAGAGGCACAGAAAAGAAGACCAGACACCAGCGAGGGAGGATAAGAAGGACAGACGCAACAACATTGTCATCCCCTATGTAGCCGGTGTATCAGAGAAACTCAGGAGAGTTTTCTCCAAGCATGACATCCCGGTGTATTTCAGACCCAGCAACACACTCAGACAGAAACTGGTTCACCCGAAAGACAAAACGCCAAAACACAAACTTAACAACGTGGTGTATGCTGTACAGTGCAGCGAGGAATGCCCAGACCTCTACATCGGAGAGACCAAACAGCCACTTCACAAGCGCATGGCACAACACAGAAGAGCCACCTCCACAGGACAAGACTCAGCAGTCCATCTGCATCTTAAGGATAAAGGACACTCTTTCGAGGATGCCAATGTTCACATTTTGGACAGAGAGGACAGATGGTTTGAAAGAGGAGTGAAAGAAGCCATCTATGTCCACTGTGAGCGACCATCTTTGAACAGAGGCGGGGTTTACGACACCAACTCTCTGCCATCTATAATCCAGTTTTGAGATCCTCCCCAGACGCCTTAACGCCCACTCACATCCTGGGCCATCTGACCTCAGGAATTCGCATGATAAGGTGGGGCCAGGTTTCACAATGAACTCACCCGAAACTCTGGCTGATTGGGACCCACACCCAGTTTCACACCTTGGCTCAGGCGATTAGAGGATCATCAGGGGTCCTTTTGTCCCTCTGTGGGGGGAAACTCCCACTAGGTTTATATCTGGGACTCTCCACCATTTGACCTTAGAACTGAAGAAGCTTCTCGGATGAGAGGTGAAACGTCTTCAAGCAACTTAAAGAAGTCCAGACGCTTTTCTTTGCAAGCTCCTTTGACTAAGAAACCAAACAAACCCCAGGACTGTAACGCAGGCCATAAAGATAGATGCACGAGAAAGTGTGTGTGTGTGTGTGTGTGTGTGTGTGTGCTGTGTGTGTGTGTGTGTGTGTGTGTGTGTGTGTGTGTGTGTTGTTTGTGTGTGTGTGTGTGTGTGTGTGTGTAGGAGGGGGATACACTGGTAGATTGGAAAGTGCATGTGTGTAGACAGGGTGTATAAAAATGCATTCATGTGTGTGAAGGGAACATTGCATCTACCCCCTTCCTCCAGCTCTGACCTTGCATGGCCCCCTGCCAGCAACAGTCACAGTCTAATTACTGAAATCTGTGTGCCAGCTAAAGGCATTGTCGAAGTCAGCTTTGTCTGGGAGCCCAGCCACCATTCATCCCTGGGTGCCCTCTATTTACTGAGGTGCAATGGACTCTGCAAGAAATCTGTTTTTGAGGCGTGTGAGAAAGGTTTATGAAATGATAAATTGTGACAATTTTGCATAGCCAGCTCAAATGAAAAGGATTAATGGCTCTGTGTTACTGTACTGCTGTAGTTACAAAGTTTCTAAACGTTGTTCCCAAAAGTAAAAGTCAGCTTAGCATTAATGTGACACTATCATGCTTTAATAAATGTTTAGTTTTGCAGCTTCTCTAGTCCAACTGAGAGCCCCTGAGGCTGACAGTTAAAGCCTAAGAGGAAGTGTAAAATATAAAATTTTCTCTTCGATAGCAACTTTAGAGGACATTTTTTAATAACTCAGATTTAAAATTTATTAGGACTTTCTCCGTTAGAGCATGACTGCTAACTGACAAATGAATGCACACTTACAAATACAGTGGGGGAAATAGTTGTTGCTGAATTTGCAAGTTTGCTCACAAAGAAATGAACAGTCTCTAATATTTATAGCATTTTCAGTTCAATGAAGAAAGATAGAATATTACGCAAAAGCAAAGCTTTACATAAATGTTTTAAATTGACTTGCATGTCACTGAGTCACATAAGTATTTGATCCCCAAGCAAAACATGGCTTAGTCCGGTGGAGTAAGTCAGTAAAATGTTTCTTGTGGTTGGTCATCAGGTTTGCACATGTGTCAGGAGGGATTTTGGTCCACTCCTCTTCACAGAAACACAGAAAATCCTCTAGGTTTCTTGGCTGTCGCTTAGCAACTCAAAATTCAAAACACACACACACAGACTTTCTGAAGGATTGAGGTCTGGAGACTGGCCAGGTCACTCTATGACCCTAACATGCTTCTTCTTTAGACACTCCTTTGTTGCATTGGTGGCATGTTTTGTCATTGTCATGCTGGAAGATTGGAAGGCCCATCTTCAATGTTCTGGTTGAGGGAGGGAGGGAGGTTCTCATTTATACACATAATAAATTGAGATCAGTATTTTAATTGATTGATTTATAACATTCATAGTGTTTGCATAAAGAGTTGGCAACTCAGATGTCTATAGGAGTACGTTAGCAACTTTATACGTGAAGCCTCACTGGTAGCATTTTGGCCTCATGCATGTGCAGAACTTTATACAATTTGTTTTTCCTGGATTTTTGGTTGATAATCTGTCTCTCTACGTTAAAATGAAACGATCATAAACAAATTAGAGACTGTTCATTTGTTTGCAAACCTACACATTCAGCTGTAGCTGACCTGTCTGCCAGTGTTCATTTGCTCCATTTCTAATCAAGAACTGGGCCTTTTAACTGTGTTTGTGGTGTTGGTGCCTTTTGGAGCATTTTTCATACAGTGATCTGACAAATCATGTGACTAAACATGTGGTTAATTACAGACCACCCAAAAAGTCTTTGCTCAATTGTCAGTTGAGCTAATTTTAATCATTTGTTTGTATTTACTTGTTAGCATTACTTTCCAAGTGTTTGGATGTGTTTGACACACACTTATGATCTATGGATGTACCTTCCAGCTAAGATTGCTAGCAATAGCTGACAGTCCACCTTTCTCATCCAAATATGGATTGGCCTAGCCCAAAATGCTAACAGTGATGCTTCAAATATAAAGTTACTAACATTATGGTTGCTAATCTATGCTCATATATACATCAGAGTCGCCATAGTCCAATCTTTGGAGTTCACTGTCACCTCTCTCTGCAAATACTATGAATGTTATAAATATTCACCATTAGTGCAACTATTTTTCACCTTTATCAGTACGAGGGTAGGAGGTGAAATCATTTTTCCCTGCCCCAAATCCCTCTGCTGGTAACCAGATTAGAGCAATGTTCCCATATTAAAGCCCAGCAGGGAGTTACAACTTAGATTCCTCTCCTGCTTCTCTATCGTGTCCATGACTGGATTTATTAAGCCCTAATGCTGTTAATCTGCTTGATTTTCACTGTAAGCCTATTAGGGGACATCCTGAAGATAAGATACTTGCAGAAAACGTTGTGGTTTTGAGTATAAGCCAACTTCTGTGGGTTTATTGTACTGACTGTGATCTTGTCAAACGCTGATAAATGTCATAGGTCAGGCTTTGCCAAAAACAATGGCGTTAAGGTCTTTGTTGTCATTCACACAGGAGTTATTTACATCTGTGCTATCTTCTTTGACCTGCTTGCTGTTTCCTCTAGGACATTTTAAAAACAGTATCGAGACAGTCTCACTGCCAAAATAACCCAGGTTTACATAAACATTTGCCAACAGCAAGAGCAGACTTGCGATTTTCGTACATCGCCCCCATCCTCAAACTTCGAATGTGATAAGCTGGCAGCTACATGCATGCTAAACTCAAGCAATAAGCAGCGTTATAGTGCTCGGCAAGTTGTAATAACACAGTGTGCTGGTGGCTTTCAGAGAGGTCAGGCTACAGTTGAGGGCCCCTGCCTGCTTTTGCCTGGTGCGGTGAATTTCTGCGACCGCACTTCGTCTGCTGTGACCACAAGGCTCACCACCGTCTCTCTCCAGCGGCGCAGCCGTTTGTTAGGCAGAGCCCATCCTCAGCAAACCTCACCACACCACAACACAGCACGCAATCACATGAAACCCTCACAAGTCTGGAGAGCTGCTGGCTGTGTCTCCTCGGTGTCACTGTGCAGAGTGGCACATAGTGCACGCCGCGAAAAGTACACCGCAGTGGCGCTTTCACAAGCTTGCAGCAGTTTCACATCAACCTGCAGTTGCTGTATTGTTAGTGCATGTGTAGTGTCAGGCATGTGGATTAACTTCAGACCACACACTAGTTTCTCTGAACATGAAGGTCATTTCTGGGAAGTTATCTGTAATAGAAGTCGACATAAACATCATGGGGTCACCTCAGCCACATCATGTGCAGTCGGTACGCGGCGACTCGCTGCTCTGCGTGAAGCCCAAAGTGAAAGATCAGGGAAGGGAAGGTCAGCGCTTGTGGCCTTAATACTGTTTGTTGGTGAACTACTGCGGGGCCCATCAGACGTGACGCAGGCGTGGCAATCTATTTTTATTGTCAGGGATGTACTTTAAATCAGTCTAACTGTTGGGTTGGACAAAGACAAATGTTGCACACAACTGCAAATTATGCTGTTAGTTTGTTTTCCAGCCCACCCCTCATGTCTGTCTGCATTTGAAATTCATTCAGCTGTCTTGGAAGAGAATTATTTATGAGCAAATCTGTTCATTTGGAATGGCTTGTTTTGTTTTTTTCTTCTTTGCTACACTCCCCTGATGCGGCTCTTTTGGGACCGCCTGTCAGACTCTCATCTCATCTAAAGGAGCCAAAACAGCAGAAATAAAAGTTAGCTGTTTTTCAAGACGGGAATATAAAACAGCTTCATTACAGATATTATAATAATCCCTTTACAAAACATCCCACTGTCCCATTTCCCCAAACTTATTAGCGAGCTTCCACGCGTCTGTTGTTTTGTTTATCTTAAACACGGTTTTCATGTCGTCCCGTGGTACGGTGGAGGTGACCACCAGGTTAATGATGAGCGGCCCGAAATACGATGACTGGAATGTTTAGTCCCAGGTGGTTCTCAATTCCAGATGTCTCAGGCTCTCTCTTTGAGAAGGACGGGTTCAGGAGTTTATCCCCAGTCCTCTGGGCAATCGCATTAGCCAATCGCCATGCAGGGATATCAGCAGTCAGCTAGCTGGTGGCACGGCCATGGCAGCGACAGCTCTGTGTGAAGACACAAAGTGAGCTCATTTATCAGTGTCTGGACTGTCTTAATGATAGAGAGGAAACAAAGAAACAGAAAGACACCAGAAAGGTAATATCATAGCAATAATGAAAAAAGGCTTGCTATGCTCACGAGTATTGGCTATTTAAATAAATTATAAGTCACTATATTGAATCTCTTTAAGGTTTCCCAGTGTCTCAAAACATTTGTGATGAGTAATATAAAAAAAGAGCTAGAGATAGAATGACTGCTAGATTTCTTTCTTCTGAACTTTTGACTGATAGATTAGGGTTGGACTGTGAAAGGAAAGGAGCCGGTTGCTGACTTTGTTTATTGCCATCCAAACTCGGCCCTGTGGCTCATGCCACATGAGCTGGAAGGCTGCCAAACCTGGAGTAAATCAGCACTGTCAGTCAGCAACAACAGCCAGCAAGAGAGGGAGGGGGCTGAGATAGGACGGAGGGAGGGAGGATGTGGGGTTGTTAAGTTTTGTGTGTGTGTGCTTGTGGTTCTGATAGACATACAGATAGTGCATAACATTTGCACGAGAAAAGGAGGGAAAGAGTAGCGGGGTGGGAGGAGGGTGGTGGGGGTGCAAATGAAGAAGTAAGAGAGAGGGAGAGAGAGAAGAGGGAGGGAGGACCCGGCGCTCTGTTGTGAAACTCGAGCTCGGAAAAACTGCTCTGAGTTTAAAACTCTACCCAATGTTTTTCCAGTTGTTACTGTTTGGAGGAGGTCCATTGCGTGAGCCGACGCACGCACTCACCGAAGCCTGCAAAACACACACTTGCGCTCGTACACACAATTGTCCCGGAGCCCCACCCCTGGTGCTCTGGTTGTTTTTCTTCCCCGGCCTCATCCTTCTCTCCACACTCCTGTTATCAAGGTAAGGCGTGCTAACAAGACAAGCTGGCTGCCTGACGTCTCTGGTTTCCCGCCAACCTGCTGGGTAAAGGAAAAAAACACACAACACACACCTACGCACCCACTGAACTGGCCCGGTTCTGTAGCTCCGAGGCTTTATCCTGCCCCTTGCACTTGCTGCCTGCACTGCATGTGGAAACGAGGCTTGAGGCGAGCTCTACTCTCATTACAGTCACACCTTAGGGTTTGCCGCTGCACAGGCCGCAAAAAACCACAGTTACTGCTACAGGAAGCTTTTTTTCCTGCCATTTAGTTCCCAACAATGACCCTGCCTATTTATGTGCTGTGTTTTGAGTGACATCCCACCCCCCGACCTCAATCTTAATTAGGCTGGGCTTGTGTCTTTCTAAGTTGCATGCCAGTATGCTGCATGGGTTGATGTTTTTTTACACATGGAGAGAAAAAGACAGCTGCCTACTGCGCGCAGGCTTTACGGGGTGTATCTTTTAATTGGGTCCAAATGACGGTGGATGAAGTATAAAGATTTTTGAAAAAGTGATAAAGTTGGAAGTGCAGAGGAGGAGGGGTGGGGAGGTGGGGGGACAATAGACAGCAGGGGATGGAGAGGACAAGTTCAGCAGGTTCATAAGCTGTGCTCTGAGGATTTTAATCCCTCCCCTTGACCACAGGATACTGCTAGTGTTTGTGAGTCAGAGATTTCTGTGCGTGTGCGTGTGTGCGTCACAGCTGTGAGGCCGGGAGTGACTGCAGCTCAACAAAGCACTGCGCTCTGCTGGGTTGCTCTTGGTAAACAAAGGGAACTCGTAGCCTTGTATAGCGATTGCCCAACCTCTCCTTCAACAGAGAAAGAAAGAAAAGAGCCAGCGGAGCACGGCGGATTAAGGAGGAAGCTGGAAACGGCACAACAGCCAGGAGTTTTAAAAAGTGAGAAAATGAGCTAAATGCAATGGCAAAAAAAGCGGGACTGCTTATTTAATTTTCAGCTACCAAGTGTCAATAGATCAATTTTTTACTCGCTCTCCTCTGAGTTTTCATAGGGTGGCCCAGCCGAGAAGGGAGCGAGGAGCGGGGGGGGG
>NW_024582377.1:3368871-3439955 GCF_018398535.1 Haplochromis burtoni
CTTTTTCTTTCTTTTTTCAGAAGAGGTCAGCTGTGTTCAGTCACAGCTGACAGAGGGGGGTTGGGGATGGCCGGGAATGGTTGCTGAGTTGCTGCGCCCACAGCATGCCCAGCTGAACCCTGATCCCCCCGCCCAACCCCCCCTCTCAGCACAGTGACATGCAACACTGTTGGCTTGCCTGCTTATTCCCATGACAACTGCCTGCCTGAGCACCAGATGTGTGTAAAGAGGGGAGGGGTGGAGGGAGGGTGGTGGAGAAGAGTGGAAAGAGTTTAAATAAAAGTAAAACTGAGACAGTGGCACAGATCTGCTTCTTCTGAGAGGAGTTGGTGTCTTTTTCTATAATCTTTACATGTGTATTTTTAAGCATTCACATCTTTATACTGTTTGCTAACTACACGTATTTAGTCAGCTGATCATCCAAAATGTTGTTTTTCATTTGACACCAAGCAAATTTATGCAGCAGAAAGGAAAGAAAAGCACACTCGCTTATCACTTAGTAATCACTTTGTATCACTTACTAATCTGAAGTGGAGATGTGTGCCTGTAGTGTTTTGGTCACTACTGAAAGAAGCCGAAAGAAGAGGCGTAGGTGTAGTTTTTCTGTTATTGCTGGCTCTCTGTGACGTACTAGATAACGTCTCTGTTGTTCTTAGAGAAACTTTCCCAGTTATGTTTTACTGGAAAGAAGACACCTGTCATCAATAAGGCTCGAGTGTTTTCAGTCAGAACTAAATGCTAATGCTAATGGTGTGCTAACATTCTCCCAGCAAAGTTTGCCATGTTCATAGTTTAGGATGCTAACAGGCTAACAACGCCATGCAGGAGATATGTCAAAAAATTTCATGCTGCTGTTGTTTTTTGTCCAAATGACTTTTTTTTTTTTTTTTTTTTAGATAAAAGTAACTGACAAATGATACTGTTACCCATCACTTCCAACTGGACACAAAAACTGGGCAAAGAAACATAACCAAGCTTGCTAGCTAATCGCAACCTCATTAATGTAATTTGAATTTAGCCGTTGTTTTCATTTTCTCTGCTCACTCATGCAGCACATTCAATTACAACTCAATGTAAAAGAAGCCCACATGTGACCATTAAGTTATTACCCATGTAGTGATGAGATATTTATAGCAGGCTTCAGGCTGAGGGTTGAATCTGTGGCTCATAATACAGAGCAGGTGCCATTAGTGCTAATCTGCTCTTCTCCCTTATGCAGGTATTTTACTGTCCTTGTTACAGGCCACTGAAGTGAAACACAACAGATGTGTTTGAATTCACTGCACGCTGTGGCTTTAGCTCAAATAAAAAATTACTCTTAGGTCTGTCGAGTCAGAGAGCCGGGCAAGCAGGAGTTAACAGCGGAGGCTGGAGTGTTTTGATTGGCTTTGTAGACATAAACAAGAGCCGTACTTGTGTGTGACCACTGGGCCTGACCCTAGAGATAGACGCTTCACTAATGGGCGTCTCTTTCAGCCGGCGGTCCAGCTAAAGGAACAGAGGAGCCATTGTTTGGGCCAGGGAAAGCCAATGCTCTCCCCATTTAAGTGTTGATCCTAGAGGAGCTGAGGTAAACAGCTAGAGAGAGAGAGACTGGGGATATACTTGGAAAACTGCTTCCAATTTACTAAAATATCCATGAAAAAAAAAAAGCAACCAACCTCTGCAACCTCCTCTGCAGAGATGGCATTAAGGCCTGCAGTCATATGACTGTTATTCTTTGGCAGCTGCATGTACATTGCACTGTTAATTAATTCTTATTTAGGCATGGAGTTCCTCCACTTAAAGCACATAAGACACAGGATTAAGAGGGGAGTGCTGAACAGTTGTGTATGCTCAACCAACTGTGACTGGAATAGGCGCTGTTGTTCTGTTTTAAACCACATCCTCTGACACACTCATTGCATGCATGTTTTTTTGCGTCAGGGGGGCCACAGACAAGGGAGTTGCTGTGCTACAAGCAGCTAAACAGGTGAGTCAGGTGTCGGGAAACTGTGAAACTGTACCTGGCATGCCTGACAATAGAAGTGCCACGCGTGAAGCCCTGGAGGAGCAGACTGTGCGCCGTCTGCTCTCCTGAAAGAAAGAGCTGGAGAAAAAAACTTGCACCTTTTGTTTCGGTGTGACTCACTTCACACGTACTTAAACCTTTATCTTGGACAAAATATAGATCTTTAATATAAATGAATGCTCCGTTTCTAAACACTGTGCACACAGACTAGGAATGCACAATTAACTTTGATATTTACATGTGTCAGGAGTAATCAGTCTCTTCCATGACTTCGGGGCATCCATGCTGCGGTGTAATAAATCTGCAGGAGCTGCAGGATTGGCTTTAACCTTTTAGGATATGACTGTAACTCTTTTTCATTTTCTGTCTTCAGTTGTCATGCAGTGCTTGCTTTTCTGCATATGTGCATGTGTGTGAATCAGACAGCCTCTATTAAGAGTGTTTTGGAAGACCCACTGCTCCCACCAAATTAATGACCTAACAGCAGGAGGGATATGATGGGCACAGGCTGCCAAACGCCTGGGCGGATTAAAATACTGGCTGGCCTGAGACACTTCACCAATCTATCAGTGGTTTCTATTTCACAACGCAGAACTACTTTAAGCTCAAGCTTAAGAAAAGAGTGGGAGTGGGTTAAAATAGCAGTTCTCCATTTTTTTGTGTGTCACAGGTCAGATTCTGGCTGCTGTGAAGAGAAAATATTAACAACAGATTTATATGTGAGAGACTTTTTTTTTTTTTTTTAAATCAATGTCAGCTTATTTCGCAAGAATGTAGTTTCTGTTAAGTCTTACTAAGCCTTTTACTTTCACCTTCAGAGATAAGATTTCTCTTACCATGTTCCCACAGTTTTTACATGCTATGGGCAATTGTACGTGCTAGTGATGGGATTTCTGGCTCTTTTTAGAGAGCCGGCTCTTTCGGCTCCGAACCGGCTCTTCAGGTTGTTTTGTTGCTTTAATTAATTTATTATTAACAATAATATAAAATTACGCACAAAAGGAATTACTAATGTAAAAAAAAGTGGTTTTATTTATATATGTTTATATATAAATATTTACGGTGGCCCCTAGAGACAAAGCACGTACAAACTACAAAACACAGCTACCTAGATCACTTAAAGTACACAGTTGAAAGTATATGTGTATTGTTTGTGTATTTATACACAAGCACTCATATATATTCAAATAATTTAAAAAAAAAAGTTCATTTACCTGTTACTACCACACACCAAATCCGGTCGTTGGTACTTGCTGGCTTGTGTAGCCACGAGTTAACAAAAGCTCAACACTGCGCCCAGCATCCTGGAGCACTTCTGCTGTCTTTTTATGTGTTTTGGAGTTTTTACGTGCTTTGTCTGTAGGGGCCACTGTAAATATACTTTTATTTATTCACTCCACATAAAATGTAATAAACAAATCATATAATACAAAAACGAACTATTCCCAGTTCAACTTATAACTATTCAAATTTTCAGCTTTTTCCTTTTAAACAAATTAAAAATGAAACAACACAAAACACTGCAAACCACAACACAATTAAATATAAATTATAATATGAAAACAAAAAGAAGATGCACATTCTCTGTCATATGGACCTGCGTGAATAAACTTTCTGAGTCCTTTATCATCTGCAACTGAAAATAGTTGTGGATGATTACTATACCTTTCTAATGTGACCTTGTTGTCCCTGCTCTCTCTCTCTCCCTCCCGCTCTGTTCCTGTGCTACTGAGTGCAACTACCGCCCCTCCCCCCTCTGCCCAGCACAAGCACAAGGCTCACATGCTGAGTGACGCGGTAAAAAAGTGAGAGAGAGAGGGTGAGAGAAAGCGTCGTTCACGTCAAAGAGCCGGTCCTAAGAGCCATTTTGTTCCCGACCGACACATCACTAGTACGTGCCCTGAGAGGTCAAATGCACTGCAAGAAAACTGCAACATGCAACATTCACTTTTTTCTATGCTTTTAAGTGCTTTCTAACTAACAGTCACCCACCACTGGATGCACTGGAGAGCAACTTGAGGTTTGCATCTTGCCCACAGATATGTGGGGGGAGCCCGGGATTGAACCACCAACCTCACGATCAGCAGATAACCTGCTCTAAATCCTGAGCTACAGACACCCAAAAGAAAGCAGAAATATATAGAAAATATAAATAGAAAACTGCTGCAAAAACACAACGTGTGAATAAAACACAATGTTAAAAGACAATCACGCATAGAACAAAACAAGTGTCTTTGAGGAGACAATAATGTGACGGAACAGCTGCGGAAAATGTGCAAAGGATCGCGCAGAGACACGGAGGGTGTTAGGAGTAAGAAAAACATGCAAAACAATGTATGTTATAATCGCATGATTCGTATAAAACTAATGTACCTGCTATTAGCTGTTTACTGTTAGCTTGTCACTTCTGCAGCTGGTCCGTCACTTTATTGTCTCCCCCAAAACACTTTTGTTTTCTCGATTTCCTTTGTGTTTTGTACTTTTTTTTTTTTTGTTTGCTTTCTGTTCTTACGCTGCAGAACGTTTGACCTCACAGGCCACCGTACATTCGCCTTTAAAACAAGCGGATGTTAAGCCTCCGACGCTGCGGGTGACCTGCAAACATAAACGTGACTCGAGTAGACACCTTCAATAAAATTTTATTGAAAAAAGTACCAATAAGCAACAAGAAATCCAGAAGAAAAAAAAAGGATTTGTAGAGCAAAGCTCCGCATGTACAGCATATTGCACTACATAACAAATTGTCTTTACTTCCATTATTATATCAACAACCAAAAAAAAGAAAAAAAATGTATATAAACATAAAAATGAGTGCACAGTAGAGTCTCGAAAACACACAATCAATGTTACAAAAATGCTACATGTTCGCTGGGTCTCATTTCTTGGTATACAGAGAGTGTGTGATAATCAAGACTTCATTGAAACTGAGCAGTTAAAGGCATATTCCAGGGTTTTTTCTTTCTTTCTTTTTTTGTCTTGTTTTTTAAATCTTTTTTAGAAATACATTTACACTTTATCAGTTCTGTAAAAAGAAAGGACAGTTTCATGGTTACGAGCTCACGAGCAAAATCAACCGCAACCATGAATTCATTTGGTTTTGTGTATACAGGACAGTAAGATGTGCAAGGAATGTCGCAAGCTCATTTGTCTTTAAAAAAACCCCAAAATGCTCTTGATCTCATTGACTTCAAAAAGGATCACACTGGTATTAAAAGTCGTTTTACAAGCGTGAAGTGTCCTTATAAAAGCAGACCCCTTTTCTTAAGAAAATACAATTTTAAAAAAAGAACGTTAAGAAAAACCACGAAGAAGAAATGTTATTACTTATAAAAATTCAAAACTTTCCTCAAAGGAAAAAAAAACTTCAAATTTATATAAAGTGGACTACAAAATTCAAGACACTGACGGTTTCAATAAAATACGCATGTCTCACTGTCTCTCTTGGGATTTTCTGCGCTCACGTATGCCGTTTGAGGCTCGGGAACCTCATTCTAACAAAACTATACAGGGCACCACGGTGGCTTGTTTCCCTTTCCAATAAATCAAACCGGGCCATCGCACCCGAGCCTACTTGCTCGCTGCACTGAATACGCCTGACACGTGGCGAGATCAACTGAGGAGAACAAATCAGAGTAAATACTATACATCAACACTCAACAGATAAGAAACCTAAGGGATTTACATATACAAAGTACTTTCCAGTGCATACTGATTACAACACAATGATTAAGATTAAAGAATTGAACACATACGAGTAAACTGACGCCCTGTGACTTGAGGAAGAAGGCAACCTTTTTGTGTCTAATGTCATGTCTGCCGTTACTTGTTATGAGGGAGAGGTCGTGTGGGAAGGCGTCATTTTTGGAAGGTGGAATTTTGAGTATCAAACACTCGTCTGCAGTCTGTAGTTTTCTTCTTTGTGAAGAGCAGCAGCTGTGCTTATGTTTGCTCGGTTTAGATGATTGGCTTAGCAGTGTCACCTGCCGCCACTTAAAAAGTAATCGGAACTACACGTTTACAGTAGTTGTTCTAAAGGTGAAGACGGCGTAACGATCGCCAACCTGCTCTCCACAGAGCCAAACAGCTGAAGCGTATACAAGTCCGGGAGACCAAAATAGAAAAAAGGAAAACAATGAAGTAATTGCACACACAGGTGTATACAGTAGAAATGGGCAAATACACTGAAATAAATAAAAGAAGAAGAAAGAAAAATAAATTACAAAGAAAGTGAACCGATGAACAACAACCATGTAATGAAGGAGCAGCACAAAGAGGAAGTCAAGAGCTGATGGTGAGACGGGGAGCTACACGGACTGGCTCAGCGTTCACGATCCGCAGGAAACTACAACCACAACCACATTCAGTGCACCTCGCACCACCTATGACTACTACGCTCAGTAGCTCCGTCCCCACCACAGCCAGCAAGTCAGCCTCAAACTCCTCAGTCGAACGGTACCTTTAAGAAGCGTGTGCTGAGAAAGTTGGCCGAGATCTAGGTTAAAATGGAGATGGGAGAAGCGACAACACCTCGAGGGGGTTTCGTCACGTATTAATCGGCGAGAACAGCTCTTCTTCTAACCATGTAACAGATTCTCAAGGTTACCAGTAGCCCACAAAAGTCTGTCCCTGAGACATCTTGAGAAAAAAACAAAAAAAGCCCAACAACAAAAAAGAGAAAGAACCTAATCGTCATGCAGTGATAAACTTGACACATTGTAAGGAGCATGTAATTACAGACCCCTGATATGTACTGCTCCTTGGGTCCAAAAGTTGGCCTGGGTTCAGCAATGAAAGAAGAGTAAAACAAAACAACAAACAGCATCTTTGACAGTGTCTTTAAACATATTCATATTTCAACAATAATTACAGTCTTTTTCACTTTTTCTTTTCTTTTTTTTGTCCATTTCAGAGACTGCCCGTCTGCTGAGTCAGTGGTGATTATATGTGCTCAAACATCCCAAATCTGGATCTCAGCACCAACGACAATATATAATACCCCATAAAAGGTGGCCTGAGAGATTTCGTTTTACGCACTGGGTTCGGCATATTGTTTCGATGTTCTGAAGATACAGCGGGGCCGTGAAAAAAACAAAACAAAAAATCAAAACCTTTTTAACCGAGCCAACGTGTCTCTCTCCAACTCTTCAGTGTGGTCTGAAAAACTGCGTGAGCGATCTTTCGAGAAGTGTCATCCAGATTGTGTTCAGTCAGGCCTCAACACTGAGGCACGTCTCAAGACAATGCGAATGGATAAATGTGAAATGCGGTGGAAAGGAAACAGGTGGTAAATGAAAAAAACAAATAAACAAACCAAAAAAATCAACCTTCATACGAGACAGAGGTTAGCTTGTCAACATTCGGATCTTTTGAAGGGTGGTATAGTGCAAAAACAGTGGATCCACAGCTCCACTTCAAGGGCATGGAGGTCTGAAAACAATCAAATGAAAAAAAACATTGGAAAAAATTCCCAAAAGGGAATATCAGAGTAATATACTGGGAACAAGGGTCAAGTGAAATGAATAAAACAGCTGGTTTAGGTGTTACGATATCTGCAACAACGTGATTGACTTGTGTTCTAATATAGTGCAAGACCTCTAATAGTTGTTTACATGCGTGCAAAAGTCGGCACGTTGATGTGCGCTACATGTCAGATGTCATTTGCCCCCCGATATGTTGCAGGAAAAAGGCTAAAATGACAAGTAAACCCAGTAAAAACCCAGGTTAAGTGAAAGGATTTTAACAATAACAACACAAGATGTCCAAGTGCACATGCCTTGTTTTCCTTTTTCACTTTCTTTTTGATGTCTGGCAAGTTTGCATGCAGTCACCTGGCTTGTTTGACCAGACGGTGACGTTAAGAAGCGCAGACTCCACCCAGAGAGTCAGCAGACCCAAACATCTGACATGTATCGCGTGACTCTCTTTGCATATTAAGATGACATATCACCGTGCGCTCACTTTCACATGCGCGGAAACTACTGTTCCCAGTATTTCTGAACAATACCAAGAGGTCGTGTTCAAAGAAAACCAAGGAGGGACAAAAGACAAACTGAAAGTAAAAAAAATGAAGAAAACATAAATGTTCCACTGAGGTGAGGTGCAAAATGCTTTTGTTCTGAGAAGTCGCCTCTTTGGAAGTTAGTAAAAATCGACTTGACTGGTCACCTGGGAAACTTCCTCTGCGTTTCCTTTCACTTCCTAACCATCTTCTCTTACCTGTCAAAACTGCTCAATACTCATTCTGGCAGAAGACACTGAATAAGGCATTCCCAGGTTCTGTGAGAGGTCATTAAAGTGAACAAGAACAATGTACTGTACAAAACCACTACACCACAGGTATGCCAAAAAAAAGAAAGAACATTGCCCATTAGTGGAATCTCAGAGCAACATGGCATCTTCTTTGAAGGAAAAAAACAACAAAAAACCCCAAAACACAACCTGGTATAAAAGTTGGTTGTCTCCGTCCCGCGGTGACCTCAATTGTTTTCTCCCCAAACAGACCCGTGTTAGATTAGACAGTGCCAGTAGGAGTCCAGTTCCTCACAGAGATGAATGAAAAACGGGGGACAAGGTCACCTCACCTCCGTCCTCCACCCCCTCCGCCGGCTATGAACCCCCTATCAAACAGAAGGCTGAGAATGGCCGCGGCCAGGCGCCACCACATCGGCCCCTGGTTCCTTTGGTTTCGGTGATACTGAAACAAAAACAAGACAAAACGCACAACAGTTAGAAACTCAAAACACAGCACCAGACGCAGCCATTATTTGGGGTTCGCGTCGTGTTTATGTTGTCGGCGACTGACGCTGATTCACAGCGGCATAAAACGTAACGAGACGCCGATATTTTCAGGGCACTCCGCTCCGCTTCCCAGCGATGCTTAGCAGAGAGGATTCGCTTTGTGTGCAGGATCCTTTACGCGAGCCGGGCTTTCCCTACAGACATTCCTAGCCATAAACACATTTATCGCACGGTCACACTTTTTTTTATTCTAATCTTCCTGGCACAGACTAGCAGCCAGCAGCTCAGGAGGAGACTCTCTCAGGTTTGCGAGCCAATTGGATTGTGTGCGATTAGGAGGATAATGCTATCTCTGCCATTGAGAAGCTGAGATAAGATAATTGCACCAAATGGGATTAGAGGGCTCTTGATGAGAGGCAGGGAGTCTGTGGAAAAACACACGTGTCTGCACGAGAGGGCTACAGTAGTTGAAGATCTCATGCCTCGGACGAAAGGCAGACTCCGCTACACCTGATAGTTCCGAGGCTATTTTCAGACCAAGAGGGCCGTAAACTGAAAACAACTGGGGGGGGGTTTAAGATTACTTTTTCAAAACAATGCATGAAAGTGTACTACGTTGTCTTGATAACATTGTATTACTGTTTAGAAAAGCCAAAATATCCTAAGGCAGCGATTAGATACGCCATATTTGCACGACTAGTGTCCAAACCTTGACCTAGTTAACAGTCAAGAACTGCCACTGCGATAAGCCTCTGGGTTTCCATACCGTTATCACACTGTGGTGAACTTTGCAGGGTGTTGCATAAGCTCTAGCAGTTTCCAGCCAGCATGTTTGTATTCTACTTGCTTTCACCTGAAAAAAAGAGGTAAAAACGCTACGGTAAACACAACCAGGAAGCTGTTTGTTTCATTATGACATGTCTAAATTTTGCCCTGGAGATATTTTGATAAGTATATAATAATAGTGTAATGTCTACTTCGAATAAACAAAGGGGGTATTTATTAGAAAGCACAAAATGTTGCATCGCTGGAAGCCGCCATGCTTGAAGTCTTGTAGTTTATTAAGTTACACAAGGCCGGCTCTGCCATGAAAGGAAGGGGGGCGGGGGGGGATGCAATTATATCAATACTGTATGTCAATATTTAACGACAGAGGATTTTTCTGTCAGAGCGTAAATCTCAAAATGAGTCAAGTTCCATGAGAAGCGAATTCGTCTTTACAGTCCAAACCAGAATGCCCCCTGTGACCTTTCACCCTCCATTCTATCAAGCTAGACACAAAGAAAGTGAGAGAATAAAAAACAGCAAGAGTGACAAAAGGAGGTGTGCAGGCCTGCTGCAAGTTAGTCATGAGTCACGACACCAACTGTCAAAATGAGGCTCTAAATTTAGCCAGCGATAGAGAAGCAGAGTGGAGCCAGATTCCCTATGTCGTCACGCTGACACCAGCCTGATGTGCTTTATCAGTGCAAGCTGTCTGTCAAGCCAGCTGCTCGCAAGCTCTGCCTTATCGCTTGAGCAAACAGGCCAGCCTCTGCAGCGAGAATCCCCGCGTTGTTCATATCGGCGAGCGGAGAAGGGCCGAGTATCATGCGAACATAGCGGTTGCATGAGTTAATAGGCAACAGCACAAACAGATGTTCCCGTCAACACAAATAATCAGAGAACAATGAAAGAAAAGTAAATACCATTTGTCATTGCTCCCAGCACCACTTTCCTCCCTCCCCTTCCACAAGTGCTGAAAGGAGAGAGTGCCGTGCCCTCACTGGAACAGTGACGAGATAAAGCGACAACCGCTGCGTGTAAGCGTGCAGGCGCTCGCACACGGAGGAGATATTCAACCCTGCTTTCAACACCTCCTATCGAAAGCACCAGGAGTCGTCTCCCTTAAAAAAACATGGGGATGAAACCTAACTCTGCTCCTTGCCCTGCGCAGGCTGAAGCAGTCTTCCTGCCATTGTGAATGCCATTATTGCTGTGTCTCAAATGGCAGGCCCGGCTAATGTCAGCCATCCCTCTAGGGACCTTAGAGTCCCCTCCAGCACTTTCTGACTGAGGAGCAATTTATCTGTCAGCATCCGCCAGCACTCCCTCCGCCACCTAATCCCTCCTTTCGCCAGGGGCCACGGGCTCCCATGGAGAGAGCACCGGCAGCCACGTTGCACCAAAATCCATCAAAAACGATGGCAGTCCAAGGCATTTAGATTGCTCTGGGACAAGTGTCTGCGCTGAATAACTCGCCTACTGACAGGAGCAACAGGAACGAGACCTGGCAAACAGTACCGCTATTATCCAGCGAGTTTTTTTTTTTTTTTTTTTTTGTGCTAACTGCCAGACCGTGCGATACTGAGAAGTGAGAGACGGCAAAAGAGCAGAAAGCAGAAAAACAAGTATGGGTGTATTCATGCATGAGCATGTACACATGCACGCACAATACAATAACTTGCACAACCAGAACCAGAAATAGTAATTACAGAGGCTTCAGTGGAATCACGCATCCAAAACCACACTTAAGTGTTTGAGTTGTAAAAACATCCCTCAATAACAGCAAACCACGAAGACACTTAGCACAGTAGCAGAAGCACAGCCATGCTCGGAGAACAAAAGAAAATAAAAACTTCTTTTTTTTGTTGCCTTTATCAAATATTACTATCTAGGCATATGTGTCTTCAGGATATGACTTTACAGGATGGTTTTCACTCTGACTGTCCTCTCTGCTGTTTACTCAACCAGCAAAGTGAGCACAAACCACTTCCTCATCTCTTGACCCAGGCCTGCCTCCGATGTGCGTCAGTAGATCCTGGTCGCACACATAGCAACCCTCCTGTCTGACCGTCTGTGTGTGTGTCTGCCCGTGTCACAATACATGAGTCATGCTGCTTGCTGCGGCGGTATAAATAACATCTGCTTGATAAAGTGCATGAGAAAAATCAGAAGCTGTCTCATAGGTTAGAGTCTAAATTTAAAAAGAAAAAAAGATTATATATATATACACATGTATACATATTTTTATGTGCACGGGTCATCCCATTTCCCCACAGGGAGTTTTTAAGACAGCTTAGGACAGTTGTTATTTGATCATGTGAAGTTCAATTTCCATTCTCCATCCCCCTCGTATACATCCTTAAACCATCATTATTATGGATCTCACCTCCGCAGTCTGCCTATGACTGAGAAAACTTATTTTTTGGGTGTGTGTGCGCGTGTGTGTGTCTCCTGTGGCTGCGCCTCGCAAAGGGAAGGGGCTGCCTTGAGACTCCCTGGAACCACAGCTGTTCCCCTCTGGGCTCACGTGGGGAGCTTCGGGTTACAACATGTTTACCTACTTCTACCACTTCTGCTTTTTTTCCTGGATGTATCAGCATGCGTGCATGTGTGCGTGTATAAATGTGTGAAATAAATATGTGTGTAAAGACTGTTAACCACCTGTGCAACAAAAGTACTTGCACTTTGCAGGAAATCTCCCTGGGGGGGTGCATATTTTGTGCATATTTAAAGACAAAGAAATAAAAGCATGTCACAGGTTTTACAGCACACCCAAACAGCAGTGATATGCCGATACAGTGGACACTGTCGCTGTGACCACTGTGTGTTGTTTGAGTGCAGGCATCCTCCACACCAACAGCCTTCAGAGCACATTAAGGAAACAGGGGAAAAGAGAGAGAAATAAACAGGAAGAGGAGGCAGGGGAAGGGGGTGGGGTGGGAGTGTGGGGGGGTGAAGTGGGGGAAGGGCTGTCCTCGTTCTGAAATGTCTTTGGCTTGAGGGAAAAAAGGGGCAGAGGGGGTGGGGGTTAGGTACTGGGGTAAAGTTCTGCATGTGTATAGCCTCTCCAAAACAAATATAAAGCGAGCACCATAATAGAGAAGAAACTTTTGACCCACAATTAATCTCTGTCAGATCAAAATGAGATCCAAATATTGATTTAAAAAGAGCAAAAAAAAAGGTTTGTGGATGATGTGGCTAATGTGTGGACTTAACTTTTCCCTGCTCCGACTTTATAAACACTTAACCTGTGGTGCTTATTCGCACACGGACACAAGTTTCCTCTCTAGTTTGATGGCAGCAAATTTAACTTTACGCTTTATGGAGTCTTTTGTTTCTTATATTGTTGACAGAACGTTGGCGTATCTTCCTGGCTTTACTGCTCTCATCTCACTGGCTCAGATAGGACACATAGAGACTATCTGACAAAAACAACAACAAAAGCCAAACAATATAGGTGTATTTGCCTGTTATCAGGCACAGGGAGCAATCTGCAATTTAGTCAAATTTGAAAACTGTCAAAAGAATCGGGTTGCCCTCCACACTTAATGTGAGGCACTAAAAGCATGCTTGTTTCACTACCATTCGGCACCACCGTTTGTCTCCCAATATTGCACAATCAGCCGAACGCATCCATCCTCCTCACCAGTTGCAGGCGTTCCCAGTGAAACTGGTCTCCTATGAGCTGGAGTTTCTGTCCAATGCAGGCCTCCACGCTGCGAGCCGCGGGTCGCTGGCGGGGCAGGCGCTCCATGCTGTTTTGCTGCTCCGTGCTTCCTTGTCGACTCGCTCTGTGATCCCCGACGAGCTCGAAGCGTGCCGGGAAGTGCAATCGAAAACCTGCGTTACCTGTCGAGTGTCAGGACTCATGCTTATTATTTTGTAAACAACACGTGCTCAGCAAAATAATCTCAATACAGCAATGACGCCGAGCGTGCCAGTCTTTTACACACAGGTAAGGAGATCCATCAGTCTCCTGAAGTACTGCAGAACGCGCCTTTCAGCAAACAGGTTGCTCAGCTATATATCCACAGTTTACCCAGCTGTGATTATTCCTTTGTCTTTTTTAATGACCTTTAATAGTTTCACAAAATAAACCCACATGACTAGTAGTTATAGAGCTCCTCTGGAATGGTTACTTGTTTATGGCACCAGAGTTATTGCTGTCACTGATAATCAGCTCTCTGAAGAGTTGCTGCACAGGTGAGCACTTCTGTCACATCCTTTCAGTCACAATGCCAGTCTGGCGCCTTTTGAATAGCAAAGCAGCTGGGTACACTGCATACAGACCATAAAAGTGAATGTGATGACGACTATGAGGCGCCAGAGGTGAGATCAGCGCAGTAACGCTGTTAACCATCCCTCACGGTGAGTCTCGCATTGTGCTCTCGTGCGTCGGTTTTATAACACCAGTTATCACGCACAAGGCAGTGTTCCCTTTTCCTCCCCTCTTTTGAAATATGGTATGTTGTCAGCCTCACCGTAGAAGAGTGGTCTGGGCTCCTCTGCGACTCCACAGGGCAGCATGCCGTTGTTTGGTACCAGGGCAGGACCGGGTGTCTGTGTGCCTCGATGTTCACACTTTATCTCCCTGAATGTGGTGCGCCAACAGTTGGCTTTTGGCTCAAACACATCGTCCTCCTCATCGTCCATACGGGGTGCGCTTTGAAACGAGCAGCCTTAAAAGTAACGTGACAGGAAAAGAACAAAGGAAAGGTTAAAGCCGAACACGTGTAGTTCGTCTTCCAGCGGGCACGGCGTCCCAAGTTCCCTTCGCTAATGAATCCAACCTTGGAGAAATCCACACTAAGAGCTGATGAGATGATCTCAGACACATTCATTAGTCGTTCCTTCCTCCAAAGCATTCATTATCATTATAGACAACCTGTCTGGCCTATAATGAGTGCCCTCAAATCAATAAAACCACAGTGGATAAGTTGGGGAAGAGAAAATGAGCAAACGGTCTGCCTTAATTTGTGGCAAAGATCTCAGTGCTTATTTAGACAAATAGCTCTGCTCAACTCAGTGATGAAACCACACAATTCACTGTGGTTAGGCAAGTCAGTTAAGCCACAGATACATTTAAAGGACTTTGCTGCCTAGATTAAATAAGAGGTAGATTATCTTTTGTCTGTGCTAAGCACATGGATGGGGGTTTCAATAACAGTCCCATAATTACTAACTTTGCTAATAGTTGGTATTTTAACAGTAGTGCTGCACCGTATGTATATAAATATGAAAGTTATATAGATATTAGAGCAGATATTTGATGCCAATAATAAAATGCCTCATTATGATTCATCATACCCAATTTACCGCAGTGTGGCAACGAATCTCAAGGAGCACTTGGCAAACTCTCCAGAGTCAATACTAGACTGCACTCAACTCTGAATAATACAGTGGGTCAAACAGTCATCAAAATACGGGTGAAACTCAAGTTGGCCTCACTGGCAAAACTCAAAGTCACCACTGCAGTTGTATTACGGGGTTAGACTACTACCACACTTCCAAATTAGGATCCACAGCAAAAGGGTAATGACAGTCTTTGAGGATAATCCTACGCCACTCTCCCTTCCCTGGTCTGTCAGCCTGCCAAGCTCCCGGAGAAAGGAGTTTTCATTTCTTCACCCAGCATAAGCAGATTGGCCTGGCTCTAGCATGCCCAGACCTCACGATATACTGTGTGCGTTCACAATAAACCCTGTGTGTAAAACCACTTAATGCTTTGTTTTGACAAACACACCGAAAGAACATGTGCGTGTGTGTGTGTGTGTGTGTGTGTGTGTGTGTGTGTGTGTGTGTGTGTGTGTGTGTGTGAGAGAGAGAGAGAAAACCTTAGGTTCAACTTCCAGATACACAGGCTTGCTGTCTGTGCTGCTCTACTGACCAGGCAGTGAGCTGCATGTTTGTGTCAGACAGTAGCTCCCCCTGCTGCAGACAAATTAACAAAGGGGAAGGAGGGAAAGATGCGGTGGTGGCGAGGGAGCTCCGTTATTGACACAGTTTCAATCCAAAGGCTTTAAGAGCCTTCCACCACGCAGTATCGGCTTTATGTAACATTACTCGCACCGAGAAATGAAGCCTTCTCACGCTCAAGCTCGGCCACACATTTATAACATATAGAAATAAAGCAGAGCGCGTTTTAAACCGACATTTGACCGAAAAGACATGCAAAAATACAGCTTGAGTGGCGTGAAATAAAGACAAGCGTGGGCATATGTGTAATACGCTGATTCATTTCATTATAGGAAGAAAACAGTCGTTACTGCGTTTTAACAGAGCACCCGGGGAAGCACTCGGCGCCCCGCGGTCTGAAGTCCATTCACCAAGCCGGGCTGAGCAAACCGGGAAAGCCGGTGTAATTCAAATGTGCGCTGGGTGAATGACAGGCAGCACATTTAACCGCGTTTATGAGCAGACAAGCCCGGTGGTTGTGTGCAGCAACATAGGGCGAATGAATGCAGACGCGAATGGAAGGCAGCGGCACGTTGCGCTGTCGGTTCTTATTTTTAAGGACGCGCATGTTACCTGATGTAATCAGCTCGCTCCGGTGGACAGAGTGTGCCCTGGACGAGGACATTTAACAGCGTTTAAAAGTGTCTCCCGTGAACTTACCACACAGATCGGCTTCGCTGTAACGACTGTCCTATAACCGGAAAACAAAAAGAAAACAAAAGAAAAAAGCCTAAGAGTTCAGAATCCCGCTGAGTCAAACGACTTTAGTCCTTATCGCCTCCACGACTACTTCCATTCTGCGAGGAAAAGCGCTAGCAGCCTATGTCTTTGCAGGCATGTCAGCTGACTCCGCCAACGGGGCGTGGCGCGAAAAATTAGTAAACAAACCCTCTTTAAAGAGGCTTGCTTTCCCTCCGGCACACTTGCACTGCTTCCAAGCGAAGAAAGCATATCCCTTTAAGAGCCGGCTACATATGGGTGCTGCAACCAATAGCCGACTTTGTTGTTACCCGGCCTTCTCGGTCGTGTAATCAGACACGTGGAAGGGGAAATTCCCCAGAGCACGAGACCGCTTTCTCACTACTACTGTTGATCATCTGGCTGCTCTGGTCAGATAGCGCTGTCATCTTGTGGTGTTTTTCAGCCGTTCTTTGCCCTGACGGCTGTATATTAATATATTTATCTGACATTTGCTGAAATAATTCAGCCCACAATTAAAGTTGATTACAGCTCGAAGCATATATCACAGTATGCTGCATCCTGTGTTTTTCTCTATGGTAAGTACTGTGCAAACGTCTTTCATTTGTTTATATTTTGCAAGGAAAATGAGAAATAGGTAGAGTGATCTACTGAAACGCAAACACATGTGTGGAAGCACAGCTTATTATGATTATAGAACAGAGGTTCTGTGATCCTAATAAGCTTGACTGTCAATATTTGGTGTAACCATCGTTATTCTTGACCGCAGCCTGAACTCTCTTTATGTAAAGTAGTCTACAGGAATAGTTCTCCAGGCTGGTTGAAGAACATTCAGAGCTCTTCTTTGGATGCTGTCTGCCTGTTGTTCTGTTCTCTGTCAAGATGATGCCACACTGGTTCACTGATGTTGAGGTCCAGGCTCAGCAAAGCCATGACTGATGTGTTTTTCTACCCAAGGTATACATTTACTGCACAATCCTGTTTCAGATTGTGTTTGGAAACTGAAAAATTAAGCCAGGTTTGAAATCTGATGGCAGCGATATTCAAAATCATTGACTGAAGTGGGGCTTTAAAACATGATAGAGCCTCCACTGTGTTTTACAGACAGCTGTAGATATTCACCGTTGTACCTCCTGACCTCGTCTGTACATTATTGATAGGGATTTAAATTTGGATTTTCACTTCACAAAACCTGTTATCGCTGATTTTCAGTCTCGTTCTTGTGTATTTTGGGACACCTCAGCCTTTTTCTCCCCATTTCCCTTCCCTAAGAATGGCTTCTTTACAGCCACCACTCCACTGAAGCCATTTCCGATGATGCTTTAGCAAACAGTAGATGCATTTAAGGTCCAGATGCATCTCTCTGATCCTGTGTCAGGTCTTTGCTAGATTTTCCCCCCTTTTTCTTAAGTACTTGACTTTCAGACACTGTCCACAAATTACTGGGTCCCTGACTCAGGACCATGACAGTACCCCCTCTTAAGGGCTGGCTCCAGACAGTCCCAAAAACAGCAGACCACCAGGCCCGAGCAGGTGGAGGGGGGTCCAGGATGGAGGGCTTGGAGCAAAAGCAGAATTACAAGAATTATTGGCTCATTGGAAGCAAAATATAAAGAAATGAGGTTTGGTTTAAAACTTTTGCACAGTACTGTAGGTGTATTCACATTCACAGACTCAGTTTCTTACTGGGACAATAACATACTGAACAGCATCAAGTCACTATAGTATGATATCTATGTTTCAGTAGTTACTTGAAAAGGCAGGTCACATCCTGTGCCTTAGAGAGCAGCACACTTTAGTGGAGAAACCAGACTTTTGCTAAAAGTGAAATATATACCAAGGTAGACTAGTTAAATATTTTGTCAGACACTGATTATATTCATTTCTGCTGGTCACTCTGACCTGTCATAGACTCTGCAGTAAAGAAGTCATTTTTAGAAGGATTTCAATATGTAATGGATGTGAAACTGTATAACAGTGTAAGAGACAAGTCAACATCTATGAAAGGCTTTATGAGAGATCTGTGTACCACACTCGCAGCTGAAGACATCTAAACCATGTCATTTGTGCTTTTGTTGATGCTGCTGATAAGTGTATTCTTTAAAACTGTGGTCTATGTACCTCTATGTTAATGTGACACTTTGAATTCTGCACTATATTGTGGGTCTATAAATCCACAAAAGGTGGGTTTCATGTCAACATTTTGCCCAAGTGTAATTTATTATGTTTTCCACTTCTGATCGCCACAGTGTTTGAACAAAAGTACAGGTTACATTTACAGACTATAATTTCAGAAGTTTTTATGCCTGTGTTTGTTCAGTGTCGGTAGAAATGACCTAGATTCAGCTGGAAGAGGACTGCATCTTGATCAGTTTAATTAGGCACCTGCAGAGAATACTCAAGCTTTTGTTTTTTATCACAAAAACAACAATCAGAGGCTTTTCACAGATGCTTTAACTGGGACAATATGATAGCTCTTGAAACTGTCACATTATCAGAGGTTTTAAATCAGGTCATCTCAGAAAAAGCACAAATTACAGAGTAATTGGAAATCCAAATACATCATAAAAATGTTTAACTTACGGTGCTGAAGCTATCGGAATGGATGCGAGGGAATGTTCAAAGAACTGGAGTTAACAAATATGTTTGTCCCTGAATAAAACTGAAAGCAACAAAGAGCAATGACCCCGGTTTCTATTGGACAGCATTGCATATAAACCCCTGGGGCACAATTACACAGTAATTAACACATAATACACCATGCACACAAATCCTGACAATGATGTGAGGCAATGTATAGGCTCTATAAAGACTCCCCCAAGAAGTCTAAATCAGGCCTTAAAGTTGATCCTGGAACCGACCTGTTGCGATGGTGGCGTCCTAACATTCAAATTCAGTGAACAACCCATAATTTCACAAATGTTTTTAAAGGCAGACTGCATGGCTAGGTGCTTGATATTACACATCTGTGGCAGATGGGACTGAAAACACTTGAATTTGTTATATACTATTATCCGTATACAGTATCCAGGTCTATGCTAAATTGTCTCCAGTAGGCATATTGTTATCAAGTGCAGGGCAGATACTGGTAATTTGCCCCCTCTTGTCAGCAGAGCTGTCTCCAAACACTGATCAATGAACCCTGGGACAGCTGGAGCTGGGGCCGACCCTCTGCATTCTCTCACACGTAACACACCCCACCCCAACTCTTCTTTCTGCCTCTCACTGTCATTCAGCTGTGATCATGTCCCACCACTGAGCTGTGTGAGAAGTCACGGGTCTCTGCCTCCTCTGTTATGCGTTAATTGGATAGACTGCTAGGTTGGCCTTTGTCCCACCTGCAGTTTCTTCGAAGGGGTGGGTATGCATGAAAAGGGGATATGTTTCCTCATGCACAGTGATATTGGAAACTCGATCACCTCTTGCATGAGTGGCAACAAAAGGCTCAAAGATGAGCATTATTTGCTGCTTCCTTTTGTACTCTTGCCAAACAAAGACGACCCCACCACCACACACACACTTAAAACACCTGTAATTACTATAGAATCCCGTTAAGTACAGGTCTTTGTTGTACACGCTGTATGAAAGCTAGCGCTACAATACATTCTCATGTCAGCTGGGAAAAGAAACAGATAGGCATGTATATTAGATAACCTTGCATTTAAATGGTTTAGTATTTGAAAGAATCTGGCGTTAATTATTAATGAAAAACCTAAGTACATATTGATGACATTAATATATCATTGGAAAACAAAGCCAAGTTATTCATTAATAAACATTAGTGTGCAGTGTAGGAGTGCAGCAATCATTGAAGCTATAGGCCAACTCTCAGTGGGACACAGACATGGGCATCTAAAGCACAAATAGTGACTCGCAGTGATGTATTCACTGCTACTCTTGCCATCATCTAGAAACATGCATTTTAAATTGGAGACCTTGTTGACTTAACTGAGTCGCATCTATCAGTATGTGGATTAAGGCTCTGTAGCGATGTGCTCACCTACAGCTCTTGGCCCTTATTGTCTCTTTGGTGTGATAGTCATTGACTCCTGTTTGGTTGGTGGAAGCAAGTGTTCAGAAATAAGTTCCCACAAACGCCCGAGATGCCTGGGAGAGAGAAGGCGGGCATCGGTTCATGTTACATCAGAAAACTGTTTCTGAAGAGCGACGCGTGCACGCCCACACACACTTACAGTAGTACTCCTTCTCGCACGAGCATGCACGTGGCTGCACAATCACATGCCCTACTTCCTCTGTAACCTCAAAAGCCCATTCTCCCTCTTGATATCTCATTCTCTATATGAATGTGCACACGCAATTCATCACAAACACACACACTCACACACACAGAGCATCTCGCAAAACATGCTCCGCATGTGAATCCTGCCTGGAAACTAAGAAGGATGGATTTCATTTGTTTCAACTGGACATGTGCCATGGCAACCACATCCTGACTACAAGCCAGTTAGATGAGACTTGCACAGGACCATGACCCAATGGCAGAGGTGACCTGAAAACAAAAGAGGGATTGCCTCCTTGACACCCAGCAATCTCATCCTGTAGTCCTTCATGTTTGTTTAATATGACTTATATTCTTCAGATTTTCCTCTAAAGATTTTATCTGGACAACACGATCAAGATCATAGAATTAGACAGCATCTGGAGCTGGAATATTAGGCACACACATATACATACATCATTCATGACTTGGATTTACACTGTTTTACATTTATTTCCTTGATATTTACTCAAACCTCAATATGAATTTCCTCAAAACAGGCCAACAAGTAGTTTTCGTGCTGCTGGCTATTTTAAAATGTAATTTCCAAATAGTAATAATAATAATAGTAAAATGATTATACCGTGTATATGTATGTTCAGTAGTGGTGCAAC
This sequence comes from Haplochromis burtoni, assembly GCF_018398535.1. NCBI lineage: Eukaryota > Metazoa > Chordata > Actinopteri > Cichliformes > Cichlidae > Haplochromis > Haplochromis burtoni. The sequence goes on from NW_024582377.1 coordinate 3,389,933, forward strand.
GGATCACGGTTGATCCAAAATCCGGACCGATCCCTCTCCACGGTTCGGTACGCACGTGATCCGAAGATGCGAAAAAGAATTAAAAGTATGTGCATGGTGTGCGTGGTCAGTTATGGCCAGCGCTAGCGGTCCAAGTGGAGGAGCAGAGGAGTTTAAGCAGCCCTTTGCTGCCCAATCCGACCGGGCTAAAGCTATTACAAAAGCTATTGGGGTGTTTAGCTGCAGACGGGAGGCCGTATTCCATTGTGCAAAACAAACGGTTTAAACTGTGATGAATGTGCTTGAGCCACGCTATGATATCCCGTTGCGCGTCCACTTCAGTGTGACAAGATCGCTCCAAGCATGTATGAGCAGGAGAAGTTTAAAGTTATGGCTGAACTGTCCCAGGCATCTTCTGTTGCTCTAACTACAAATGGGTGGATCTCCAGGGCAACGGAAAGCCACGTGACCGTGACCGCTCGTTATATCACAGCGGAGTGGTAGATACAAAGCCCTGCACTGCCCTATAGATTACATTAGATTAGATGAAACTTTATTCATCCCTCAGGTGGGTTCCTCCGGGAAACTCAGTTTCCAGTAGCACAGCACCGACAGAAGTTGCAGAATGTGAGCAGAAATATACCACATATACACATATATAAATACAAAGAATACAAAGGGATAAATAGAATAAATAGGAATAAGAATACACGGCACATTTCAAGTATTGTGAGTCTATTACACTGTTGGATATTAACAAAAACTATTGCACAGAGAAAAGGCGCTACAGCTTACTTGTTCCCCCCTCCTTTGTCCCCGTTTCCCCTCCCTCTCCCCTCCAGCGAGGAGTTAAACAGTTTGTTGGCGTGTGGGACTTTTTAAGTCTGCTGGTCCTTGACTTTAGGAGAAGCAACCTCTCACTGAACAGACTCCTCTGGTTGTTTATGGCCGTGTGCAGGGGATGCAGAGGATGCCCAGCATGGTTCATAATGTCCATATTGCACCTTAATTTGTTTTTATATACAGTAAGTGCGTGAAATGAGTCTTCAGTTGAATGTTTTTTAATAGGCAAAAAAAACTTAAATAAGTAAATGGCGAGTCGAATTTTTTTCTTTTTTTTTCTATTTTTGCTGATCCGAAAATTGATCCGATCCGTGACTTAAAACCGTGATCTGAGATTTTTCATCTGTTGCACCACTAATGTTCAGTAATACATACAAACTTCAAGCAAAAAAAATTGAATTGAATTAAGAGGGAAATATATTTGTATGGTCCCTATCTTCTAAATGTGCGGCGTAATCACGATGAAGTTTTGCATAAGCATTCCCTAGGGCTCCGTGAATGTATATAATACTTTATACAAATCCAGCAATACTGTATCACTGTACATCTGACAATTCAAATGAACAACTTTACGACTGTGTTCAAGCCACCCTAAAAATGCATTAAGTCTAGAAAATCGCAACAATGTGGGGAATAAGAAGACGAGGTTTGGGTGGGCATAGTCACGAGGCTCTTGGTGAAGCAACCTGCTGGGTATAAATTCTAACATGCCTATCATTCATCTTTAACCCTTGAGCATCCCTTAAAATTTATACCCATCCTTTGCCCTTCGTACCCAAAATGGTTCCTTTTTTCGCTAGGGTCACTCAAGGGTTAATGTTATAATATATATTTTAATATAGTCTTCATTTTACATGTTCATATTGTTCAAAATATGACATCTAACATGTAATATAAAAATTACATGTAGCAAATCAAATCACTAAATTCCATATATCTAACATATATATCTGATTAACAGAAGTGCAGAAAATATTTGTACATATACTTACTAAAATCAAAATCTGGGAAACCTTTTATGTAATTACAATAGAGAAAACGTAATTATGATAATTATTGTTTATAAATACATGAACTATGTCACTTTAACACAAGAAACTACCTAAATGAACATCCATCCAAAGTAGTAGTAGTATAAGGATAAGCTAAAACATATCACCTCTTTGGCTGCATGCACAAAATGGGAATAGTTTTTGATTTTGAGAAACATTCCCTTAAATCTCCAAGTCAACTAGTTGTCTCTTGTGGCTATAAACATCTGAGCTTATAAGTTGTCTGTTATTGCTAGTGGCTTATAAGTTTTGCTTAAGAATCTTATTCTCGACCAATATTCAGGAATAATTACATTTTAATTACACATGTATTACACATTAGGTAATTTCTCAGTTATAACACTGGCCTTGGAAGCAGTAAAACATATAAATAATGTTAAATATATAAAACTGACCTAAGACAAACCTTAAAACGTCTTTGCTTAAGAATACTTTGGATTTTGAAAACTCGTAAAAAAGACACATGACCATGTAAACAAACTTAGCTCTCCACAGCATAAATAATCTTTGGACACACACACACACACACACACGCACGCGCGCACGCGCACGCACATGCTCATGCATTTATATTTATATGAATGTGTAAATTTCCTATGAGAATAACCATTTATATTGCATATTGCCATTAACATTTAAAGCTTGACATAGTCTCTGCACTGCAAATCTCCCTGATCTTCTCCAGACTCACACTCCCTCCTTCTCCCTGTGGTCTTCATCAGCATGTCTGCTTACTGTACCTCCCATTAATCTGAGAACTATGGGTGCAAGGGTTTTCTCTTAACTGTATCCAAACTTTGGAACACCGTACCCCCTCACATCCAAGAGCTGGACTCTTAAGCTTAGTCACTTTGACGGCGTTAGCTGTATACTATTTGTTTCATTTGATCGATTTTTATAATACCATTTTAAACTGAGCTTTGCTTTTTTATGGTGTAATTCACTCTTACTGCTTTAATTGTTTATCTAAGTATCGTCAAAGGCAAAATTAAATACAATGTATTGTGATTGTTTTTGCAGGTATTTTAACATAATCAAAGTATATAGGATATACAGTTTACTGCCTATGTCCTTACATGTGTTTACCCATGTATGAGCTGTGTTTTTCTGTTCTGGTAGGCAGCGCCACTGTTAGAAACGAAAGTCTATTTTCTGTCAGTCTACAACCCCTCACAGGTCCTCTCAGGTGAAGACACATTGAATAATGTAGCAGGTGTGGAGAGGAGGAGTGGGGTAGTTTTGTGCTTGAACCCGGCCGCTTTCAAAAATTGTGAACGTGAAGCTAGTTATGAAGCAATGACATCCGATCTGACCGCCGTAACTGAGAGCGCTGACACAAATGGCCACCTATTGTAAGGGCCGTCTGGTAATCATACATCCCCGTCTGGCTTGCACACTGACGGCCAAACCTCACACTCTCGTGGGTGACCCAGATACAAAAGGCCTTTGTTTTCGTGGGTGCACACATAAACTTACAGACACTAAAGAGAAATCTAGAAATCCCATAGTTCTCCTCATGGCATTGGTTTGGTTTAAAGGATTCTTTAAAAGAGCATCAGAGTGTGCAACGTCCCACTTTGTGAGTCTAGACTCAGGATGATGACACAATCACTTTGCCTCTGAAAGAAGTTTCCGTCTAAAACATTTTTATTAATCTAATGAATTTCTATTTGTTGTCAACAAATGATATAATTATAATACCAACCAACAGACCTATTGCAACTACGTGGCTGTACAGTCCAAAGCGTATAGACGTTTATTTCATTTGTCTCTGTGGGAGAAGAAGGAATCTGACGCGTAATGGCACAGGGAACATTTTCACATACTCTGACCCTTTGTTGAACCGACTACTGTCTGAACTTCACTGGGCGATGTGATGTACTTTATATCACAGCTGAGACATACTGAAGTCCAGCAGTTAACTGGCTGCAGGTGATGCTTTTATGTCAAGCGAGAAGATTTAATTGAAATGCAGGAGCTGGTCCCTCACGTTTCTCTTAATATTTTGCCTGCTGGCTACTCATAGGCGGGATCCTCCTGAAAAGTCTGAGCTTCAGTTAATGAGACTGACTGGTGTGCCGAGTTGTTCTGCTAGCCCTTCGGAGAATCTGAGAGAGTGCACGGCGAGGGCCCCAGCCCGTAACGCTCATGCACAAACATGCACACAGACAGATAAGAGCGGATAGCTGTGTGGGAGAGCTGACCAGCTATCTAAACTTCACAAAGACCATGCTGTTTAATCTGCTCCACACATTAAAGCCACGGCACCTCAAAGCCAGACGAGTCCTTACAGCCGTGGACATGCCTCTGCCTCCCTCGGAAGAGAAGACAGCGCGGCGGTGTCCACTGCGATGCGGCCCAGAAGCTTACCGTGAAGACAGGGAGTCTGTTCGCTATGAATGAGTCAATCTCACACCAGGGATATGACAATCCAAAGAGCACTCAAAACCAAACACAGCCCTTCAAGCGTGCACAAAGGGCTTTTCTCCATCATTAAAGACATCACACTGGTCCTTCAAATCTTTGAAATGCTGATATTGTTTTCCACAGGATTTTCGTCACGCTTTCAACACAAAGTCCCCAGAGGTGATAATAAAGGAGAGATCAAATAAAAGTCACAAATGGCATACTATTTAATCGCTGTTGATCATTAAACAATTGAAATAAAGCTGATTAGAATCTGTTTTTACAGCAACACGGAATAACCGCGGCTGTTTTAGGATTTATTTATTTGCCACTTAATTAACTATGGATGGGCTCAAAGGCAGCCTACTGCTTGAGGAGGTCCAGCTTAGAGCCCCGCAAACAGCGTGTGCAAAAACAACATTAATGGCATCTATCATCAGCTACTAATTATGCTGCCCGTGGGCCTGACTGGATCCGCTTTCAGCTTTGGGCTCCAGCCACCAAACACTTAGCATTCATATTTAATCACAACTCATTATCCACTAACAATGTAGGAAGGAGACAGAGACCGCACCTGATATGGCAGACAGACACGGCCAACACACGCACCAAACAAAAATCTTACACATACACGTATTGACACCTGCAAAGACAAATAGAAGCAGCACATTAGCCGTCACCCCCCTCTTTCCCCAGTCAATGGAAAAGAGCTCTCTGTGCTTGAAGTGAGTCAACCTCTTTGATGAGAGGTAGCGCCCCAATTCGGTGCTTTCTCAGCAAGATGGTCCTTTCATGTCCGAGCCTTTTCAGCCTTTTTCTGGTTCAAAGAGCAGCAAAAGCAAACAGAGGCTAATCCTTTATCCTCACAACAACCGCTGGTTTGTTGCCGGGTTATCAGCTTAGAGTCATCATGATGTCACACTCCTCAGGTGTAAGCAGTCTGATGTGGGACATCAAATATGACTGCTGGAGCCACCTGCCCTCGTTATTGTCATCGGGGTGAAACGGAGTAGAGTGAGTCATGAGATTCACTCGTTTCATGATGGGGTCAAGTTTTCTTTGTGATTTTGCTCCGTGTGTTCGTTTGGTTCAATCGGCTGCATTCGGCTGCATTCGGCGCAAGCCTCGCAGCCCAGCGAGTTACTGTATCTGATGTGCATCAGCAAGTCCTTTCAAGTGCAGGTCTGCGCAATTTGTATTTAACACTGGTTCGAATAATTATCCAGCACTTGTTTGTCAAGGTCTAGGACTGTAGCCAGCTGAAACAGGAGATGCTCCTGAAAGATGCAGGAGCTTTTAAACAAAAAACACTGAAATATCATCTTTCTTTAAGCTGTGAATCAACACACACACTGCTATGTATTTTCTCACTTTGCGATTCTTTGAATCTGGGGCAGAAAATTGTAGCTATTATGCAATTTTTAAGAAATCAGCAGTTCACTAAGTGTAAATAAATCACTGCGAGTTCACAGTTACAATTCAAAGTTATTTGTAGAAATGTAATTACCAATACAAACAAACATTTGTTTTGGATTCATTTAAATTCTAATTATTTTTGCATTTTTCTCTCGTCACACTGGCTAATACGCACCCGCGCCGAATCTGGAGAGTTCAGCTTCAGTTATGTAGAATTCTGAGAGTTCGCTCTACTTGGTTCAGAGCCCAGCCATGGTTTTAGAAGTGTAAACAAAACATTTAAGAGTCATTTGACCCCTTGTGGAGACAAGTAATCAGCGTGTGACCTCAGACAGTGCCGTCTCTCATTTCTCATCACAGACAGGAGGCCAAGAGAAAGTCATCAGCAAGCACGTACGCTCATGTGCCCAGAGTATTTTCAAATACATATATATGTATGTATGTACTGGTGCACAGACACATGTATGCATAATTGTACTACAATGACAACAAATGCAGTGACCTTATAGCAAATCCAATGAACCTTCATCAGATTTGAGCCATACTCTTTTAAACTTTTTTATTAGACAACACATAAAAAAATCAAACACAACCTTGTGATGAAAAGCAAGTAACACAATATGCCTAAGGTGTCACAAGCTATAATCCTGAATTATTCATTCGAGCAAAGCAGCCTGATAGAAAAATCAATCATTCAATCCTGATCCGATACAGGTCTGCTGAAATATTAGCTGTGGGGAAACATCATGTATCAGTCCATGAATGCTCCTTAATGTATATTCCATTAAAAATTTACGCTCTAGTCTGAGAGTATGCTCGCGGACGTGTTCGCGTGCGTGCACTTGGGGTTTTTGTTGCACAGAGGACAGCATTGGTCTGCATGTGTGCGCGTGCTCGAGGAAGGTGGGGTCACCACGTTCACAGTCTGAGTCTTGAGAGCCGACGGGCTGTCGTCGGGGCAGCCGGCGGACTGGAGGAGGGGGTCACATGGGTGTAGTGACCTCCAGGCAGCGTTACGCGAACCCCCTCACGGACCTCGATGAAGTCAGATTGCCTAATCCGCGGAAAACAAAAGTGCAGTCAGTCAGAGCGGACAAGTCATCGACAACAGCAGAACCGCCGGTGTGGGAGAATTTCACCAGTCTGGGCCTCATGCAGCCCTTCAATTATGAGATATTGATGATGGAAAGGAGCCGGGCTTTTACACTACTAATGCTAATGGTCTCTAAGTGTTCACTAGTGAAAATGTGTTTTCTGTTGAGTTAAATACGATAGGCTCGTGACGACTGCTGTCTGTGTTTTGCTGTGAGTGCTTTTGACAATTGGCCTGCCAGTGTCAAATAACAATCAATGCTTGGCTGTTAAAGCAGCTGCATCTGCACGCGGGACTCCGATGTATGAAACATCTTTAAATAGGAGAGCTTCTGATAGAATAAACAAAGGATTTCTGTGTTTGCCAATATGGATGGATTATACAAATCTCCTGAAATTGTAAATCCGTCTCATGTGTAAAGCGATGGCGCTTATCTTTCTCACAATGCTACTGAGTATTTTGTGCTCGCACGCGATTCCTATACTTTGTCTTCTGGGTGTTGTTTGGGTGAATCCCAAGTGAGAGCTATTCACGTTTTCCCTTATACTGTGTTTGTCTGATGCACCACAGCCTACTGAAGTCTACAGTATTTACACACTGTTGTTTGTCACTCAGCTGACGATAAGCATCTCCAGCAAACTACAATGAGCATTATGAATGAGATCATCGTCCGTTGTAATCATCAGCCAGAGCACGAGACTTAACAGATAGTGGGGGGTTGGGGAGCCAGTCCACCCAGCAATACCAGTTTCTTTTGGTGGAAACCCTTCCTCCTTCTTTGGCAACTTGCCCCCCTAATGAACCCAATCCTCTTTAGATGATGTCATTTCAACAATTTTGTTGTTCTTTGTGAATATTTAACCCAGATAAGCAGCAGGCACGCATGCAGGATGAACCAAAGAAGAAGCAAGAGGATCCAAAGAGATGGAAAAGTGAGAGAGACCCGTGCTTTACCAAATTCCAGGAGTATGAGGCGACCCAGCGTTGACTGCCCCACGAGGAATCCCTTTGATAGCACTCCTATCTGCCTGGCAATCAATACGTTACACAGTGCTGATAAAAGAATATGGCTTACATCAAAGCGCACGCCTGCCACGATGTGGAGGATAAGTAATAAAATGTCAATTATTAATGGAGGGGAAGGGTCCCCTTTCAAGTGGAAGAGAATTTAGATAGTGGAAATCAAACAGAATCCATTGTCTATAAATAACATCCTCAAGGCATTTAAATCCTTTCAAAATAACTTTTAAGTCACTTAACAGACACAAAGATTTCATCGCATGCAGTTGGTGCGGTTTAAACGTGAAATCCTGATTGCTTCCAAACAATATTCGCACAGCAACAAAAGAAGTAACCCTTCTGCAACCTCTGGACAACATTATTCCTCAGCTGCCAGCAGTTTGAACTTATAACCTTCACCTTCCTGTAACCCCGGCATCTGTCCAGCCTAACTGTGGGTGCGTAGATCCTCTCCACACTTCACCGTGGCTCTCGATCAATATTTTTCCCTGTAGAGTGGCTTTGTTCTTTCATGTTTTGATTGTGATAGCCAACAAAGTTTTTTTAGGGGGGTTTGGCTTTATCCCACCTGACTTTGAAATTCACATTGTTTGATGCGGCTTGTCAGGTGATATGATTTATTGATCAGCATGTCTCTGATAAGAAAAAGAGATGTTGGCACTCTATTTAAGAGCCCTGTGGCTTTATTACACAATGCAAAACAGAGCAGTGTAACCCTCAACGTAGCTGCAATTTTAAATATTCATAGGAAAAGAATCAACATATGGATCAACATACATATTTTATGTTAGCATTCCCATATGGAAAAGAAATCTACTATATAGCATGCATTAAGTACAAACTTTTTGTCTTTCATTTTGCCCCGGGGCAGCTGCTTGCTGTCTCCTCCCTGCTGTAGTGAGGGGAAAAAGAATCAAGTATAATTCACTAATGAACCTGTCTGGATTGTTCTTCCCCGTGAAGTTCACATGAAAGCAGTTTTATTGATTTCTCAGCCCAGCCCTAATAAACTGTGAAGTTTTCACTCTGCTCACACCTCAAACTTTACCTCCCACCTCTGTTATTGCACAGGTTGTGTGAGCAAGGTTGTGACTGTTTCTACCCAGCTGGTCAATGAAAGTAGCCTCTTCATTCCCCGAAGTCTGAGAATGTATTAATGTAAAGTTTTACAATCTTTGACAAATAACAAAGCAAAAAAAAGTTACAGTGTAACTAATGCACTACAACATATCTGAGGAAGTGTTAGACGCTAAAGCTAACTTAAATCCTTACAGCAGTTATCAGGTGGCTTTCCGCGCATGCTAGAGCTTCTCACTGCAGCTGTCACTGAATCCCCAATCTTCTCCTTTTCAGAGGCTAATGTGCTGACTGTGGGATTCTCCGGCTCTCAGCGGGGAGCTTCTGGCCACCTGCAGTTGAGGGAATGTCCAGGGTTGAATATGTGGTTCTTAACAAAGGGACCTCTTTTAGGTCCATCTGGGAACTCTCATTTTCTTCCTTGCAAAAGGACAGTAGCCAGGGGAACCTGGTTTACAGCAATCTTGAGAGGATGAGTGGTGAGAGTATGTGAGTCCTTTCCATCATCGTCTCTGTTACATTCAAACAAAAAACGATCTTTTTTAACAGCCTTTGCAGCAGCCACACATCCAGAAAACATGCCCGCAAACAAAGAAAAGCATAAAAATGTGATGTCTCATGAATGACTTTGGATGTTTTGATGACCATAACTTACACAAAGAGTCTTCAAACAGTGTGTTAACAGGTGTGTTATCAGCTGTGTGAGACTTACTGCTTTGTGTTAACATGTAGTCCTCTCTAAAGACAAAAGAATCTTCACAATTATGCCGTGCAGTCTGAAGTGCTTCAATGTTTTTATTTAGATTATTTATAGATGTGTATAACCAGGTAAGCCCTCGATTTAAGTCTTCATGCAAAGCAAACTGCTTGCAGTCTAAGAAATGCATTGATTTTCTGCTTTAACATTTAACAAGACACCATATTTTATTCCCCCAAAATGTGAAGCTATTTGTTTAAAAGCTATTTGTTTAACCGTCCTTCTTGATCGCAACCAGCCCTCCTTTCTGTCCCACTGGCTCTGTGCCAGGCAGGGAATCCTGGCAAACACAGGGCAGACAGACAAATCAAGCTGCCGGCGGCGTTTCAGACAGAGCAGACAGTCACCAACCCAGTACCTGAGCACAAAGACAATGATGTCATGTTGTCTCCTTCCTGGCAGCGGTGGCACTTCACAGTCAGAATTACTACTATTAACAGAACAACATGGAAAAGCATCGCCTATTTTAAAGATGGAAACAAACCACAAAGTACTCAGAATAGAGGGTTTGTAAAGAATCTGCGTACCACAAAGGACCTATTCTTTATTTCAATTAAACTGCCTAGAAATATCGGCCGCACATTACTCTGCCCTTGGGTAATGAAACTATTAATTCATGATGAAAGTGGATCCATGGGCGTTTCTCAAAATGAGATCATTCCTTTCTTTATATATCCTTCAGACAATTCTGTCAATGAGACAGAATAAAGGTGGTTAAGTGCACTTTTGATATGTCTTTTTCTTTTAAATATATTAACATGCTGTGCAGGGTGATATTTAAAGGAACAAGTAAACAGTTGACCCTTTCAAAAATGTAAATAAATAGTCATTTACCTCACCCAATATCTTAGCCCTTTCTCACCTCCCTGCCAACTGCACCAGACCACCCAATGATTCATCATCACCAGGTCATCAACTGAACCACTGCATTCCTTTCCTTTCATTCCCTGCTTTTTTCACACTCTTGCAAGACTCATCTCCTCGTTTACATCTCTATTGTGACACAAGAATTTGTCATTTTGGTGCCCCTGGCACCCTCCCGGGCCCTTCACACCTCAGTGCGGCCTCCTCGCTCCACACCTGAAAGCAGATTAGCTGGACATCACCTCCCCACCTCCACCCTAGTTTAGTCTGCGGTTCTTTTCACTCCTCACTGGTCCTTCTTACCCCCCTCTGATTAGACTGCTTCAGTTTCAAGCATGAGGTCCAGGATAAGGTTACTGTACTGGGGTCGCTGATACACCAGAAGAGGTAAGTTATTGGGTCATGGGAACGAGAGAGACACTGGCCGCAGACGTTGATGTCATGGCGAATTGCCTCAGTAATAGACTGCAGACCGGTGATGTCATAGTACGGTTAGAAATCTGGAGGATGGGCGAAGGAGGATGAATGAATCTGATCGCAAGCGCAAGCACAGTATGATATCTGATGCGCTTCATGAAAAGAATGTCATTCACAATTGGTCTGCAGTCATCACTGTGTTTATCTCTTCTATTTAAAAAAACAACATTTTGGTTCCTGTTGTCATAGTTGGCACGGCAACCAAAAGCAGTGAAGCTCTTAAATCGGAAAAGTCCCGACACAGACCCGAGGTAATCATGAATTAGCAAACATGTCTGTAAACCACAAAGATGTTTCCCATCTGATATTTGCAGCATTCATCCAACCGTGTTTTTGTTTATTTTGTTGGCTGTTGGAGGTCCAGGGAGGCCGAGCACCGCCACTGGTGACCTTGTAAAAGAGAAGTGATGAAAAATTAATGGGAGAAATTCAGCCGCCTGCTTTTCTTGCTCTATTTAGTATGTCTGCAATTCATTATATTTACTCGATATTTTGCTTTCACGTTCTTTTACATGATACTTATTGTGCAAAAAGGAAACAAAAGTGGAGCTTCAGCTGCAGCGAGCCAAACTGCATTAAAACTGAATTACGTCTGCACTGTGAAATATTTTAATTGCAAGCTGATAAGGTTTTAGACTGAGGCTGTAAAGCGATCAGAGTGCTCAGCGCTCCGCCACATCGGTTAAAGCTGTGAGTGGTGGCAGACAGCCAGTAAGATGAATCAAGACTCACTGATGCTGCACTCTACATTTAAAGACACCACAAAAGGATTAGCTTTGATTTGTGGTCACTGCTGCTTATGTCTGTGAATGTTCCTTTTGCAATTTATCAAAAGAGAAAGTGCACTGTTTGAACCCTTTGTACCTTCCACCCACCCAAAGCTGCTCACTTACTGAGCAGAAATAACTGACTGATAATGTGAACGGTACCTATGGTTGTTCGTGTTTGTTTATACGTGCGTATGCATGGCTCAAACATGCAAAAACAACACAAACAGGTGCCTAAAGCATGCACACACAACATCTGAACTTCTGCATTCCAACACAAGGCCAAGTCCTTTCCCTCACACCCTCTATCTATAACTCTTAAGACTCTCAAACACTTTGATCCCCTCATGCCACCAAGCCAATAGTGAAACATTAGTGGGAGTAGCTCTTCTGTCAGATAGTTATGGATTGTGCTGTATAGAGGATGAGGTCACCAGGCAAATGCATAGCTGCTCTGGCTCACTGTCACTTTTCTAATTGGAATGACAAGCGGGGTCATATTTCTCCAAAGTTAAGATCTTAATCTCCTCAAACGGGATTGATGCCGACAATGTTTTATACCCAGAGGGCATAAATATTGACACGTATCTTGATGTATATGGGATGATGTGTAACATGAGGCTATCGCTGTGTCGCACATGACAGGTGATCTGCTGACTTTGGTACTGACGAGCTCATAGACGCAGTGCAGCACAAAGGGTAACAGCTGCGTGTGAGGAGGTGCTGCGTGCACGGATGTGGATATCTTATACGCTGTATCCTACGGAGCATCAGCATCGCTGCCAGTTGTCTGCTTTATGATTTTCATAGTTAGCAAACCAACCAGTGATGAAATCTCTGCAGCTGTTGTGTGCAGCAAGTCAGGCAACCAAATCCACCAGGGAAGCTTTCCAAAATGGATGCCGGCCACACGGCTCCACTACAGTGGAGCGGAGTGTAAGCGGAGGGAACAGTGCAGCTATGCCATGACGGCAAAGGCTCCATTAAGGGCCATCAAATATTCATCTGCCATACGGCACTGAGCCCTTATTTCTACCCTGCAGTGTGAAAATCCACCAGGAAAACCTGTCCTGAAAACAACAACAATGCTGTGAAGAGAAAGTAAAGGAAAGCCCCTAATTATCTTGGACTTCTCACCAGGCAACGCCTATTTATTTATTGATGAACAGTGGCAGAAACAAAGGCAATACTGTAACATACTAACTACCACCGTCATTAAGTGAATGGCTGCCTAATCTTCACAATAAGCTTCAATCATAAAATTGTTCCTGTTCAAAGGGACGTTTGTTTTCTCACCTGGTCCACATTGTGCAGCACTAACAGGTCAACTAGTGTCCATAAAGCACTCAATGAGCATAACAATGACATCACCAGACTGACCACATGGTTCAATAACTTGAGTTGACTCCAAGCTGTCAATAAAAACTCCATCAATGAATCCAACCAGGCCTATTCAGAGCTGTGACCGGGTTTAAAATGTGTTTAGTGCTGCTGGTGTGGCGCTAATTTGCTTAGGATCCTCGCAGGCTGGCTGTAATTACATTATCAGACCGTTAACAACCACAGAGGAGCTCGAGACGTTTCTCTAAAGGCTCTGTCATCCATCAGTGTGCGGTGAGTTGCAGTGGAGTTTATCTAGAGTGCTGTTTGGCTAGGTCTTTCATGTTTTTGAATGGGATTTCCCTTATTATTTAGACGCTGGCTGTGACACACAAGATGCACAGCCTACCTGAATATTGTTCTTGACCTTGTCAATCTCTTTATGACCACAGTGTAAGGGTCTTCGAAAAGCCTCTTCTTTCAGGACAACAAACCAAGTCACAAAACTCAAATCGTCTCAAACTGGTTTCTTAAACATGAAAATGAGTTAATTTTACTCAAACAGCCTCCAGTAACGAGTTCTCAATCCAACAGCGTACCTTATGGATGTACAGCTGCCAAATCTGCAACAGCTATGTGATAAGGACCAGGATCTCAGAGGAACATTTCCAGCACCTTGTTGAATCTCTGCCATAAAGGATTAAGACAGTTTTTAAGGTATGAGAGGGTCCAACACAGTACTTGTTACTGTAGGTGAACCCAATACATATATTGTATTGTAATTATCAGGTTTACATTGACCCAAACATAAATGTAACATACAAGTAAAAAATAAATGAAGAAACAAAAATAAAGCTCTGTAGCATTAGACTATAACCCCCCCCCCCCCCCCCCCCCCCCCCCCCCCCCACCCCCCCCCCCCCCCAGAAAATTTTTCTATCATTAAAACTTTAATTTCGACTAAACAATGTTTTCTTAGAAAATGAAAAACTATAACAAAAACTAACCCTTCTGAAATAAAGGCCAAACATTATACAACAAATAGAAGGTGTGGACTCGAGTCACATGACTTGGACTCGAGTCATTAATTTTATGACTTTAGACTTGACTTGAAAAAATGTTCTAAGACTTGTGACTTGACTTGGACTTTTACACCAATGACTGGGACTTGAATTGGACTTGAACCGGTTTACTTGAAAAGACTTGATATTTTACCCCAAATATAAAATTTAACATGCATATTATATAGAGATTGAAAATGTGACGTCATTCACGGGTAGAACCGCAAAGGATTCTGGGAACTCGTGGCAAGCGGTACTAGCGCACGCAGGCTTTCAATTAAAATCAGTCACACAGCGATAAAAAGAAACACAAAAATGTCAAGAAGCTGTTGTATTATTAACTGCAATAGCCGGTCGCATGACAGCCACGGGAAGCCGACGGGTAAAGAGATCGGTTGTTATCGGATTACGTCGTTGAAGAGAAATTGTTCGAGCCATGTTTCCGAAGTAACAAAGAGGCGACGGATGGCCTGGATTGCAGCCATTCAAAGACAAATATAACGTCCCAGAACACTCCAGCTCACAGGTTAGTCTGCTCCAAGCATTTACACGAAGGTCAGTGTTTTTTAGTAGTTAATACGTCATTTTCATAACATAATTGGTGATATAGGTTACAAGCAAGTCTGGCGCTGAACAGAAATTGTCGCGCTATGCTCCTTTATTTATTGTGCATAAATAGTGAATTGTCCTGACACAATATTGGTTTCGCTTCTGTTATTATGGTACATTGACAAAAACATATACTTTTATTCACAGGATAAAACAGTTGTTTTGTATCACTAATTGCCCAGTCGATTACAGCATACAGTATTATTGTCACTGCTACATTTCTGTGATGCTACCAGAAATTATTTCCACTACTAATTAATTACCGTTGAGCTCAAAGGTCCTATTAATAAACGGTTAAGAATGTGTATTTATGACGACGATTTGTGAGACTGGTAAACTTATGATACGTACGATGGTCTTTCGTTTCTACACGGTGCATTTCAAGGTCCTGCACCCATCCGTCGGTAAACTGTACCTGGGCTTGTTGCAGTGACCTGAAGTTACTAAACTTCATGAGTGTGTGCACTCACTCCAAGAACCGTATAATTATAAATATGCATATAAATATGCTACGATGAGATAGCTGACTTCATCTAACTAGCAAATGTTGTCCAGGCTACGTTGGTGATGCAGTTTTTTTTAATGTGTATGATATTTTTGTCATGCGATTTTAAAGCGGTCCTACAACCGCATCCAAGAATAACATGCAGCTTATCTCAGAACTGTCGGTGAAAATTATTCTTGGAGCTAGGTTTAATTGAGCTGCATTTTAAAGAGGTGCAATTTCACAATTTGTGTATATTTTCTAAGTTCACTATTTTGTCATGTGTTGAGAAAAACACAATTTAAAAATTACATGGTCTAATATTTACATTTAGCATAACTGCAACATGCTTTTTTTCGTTTTTTTTAAAGACTCGAAAGGACTTGAAATTCAAAGTTTCAGACTTGTGACTTTACTCGGACTTTTACACCAGTGACTTGAGACTCGACTCTGACTTGCCTGACATTACTTGAGACTTGACTTGAGACTTGAGGATAAAGACTTGAGACTTAAGGATAAAGACTTGAGACTTACTTGAGACTTGCAAAACAATGACTTGGTCCCACCTCTGCAAAATAGGATTATTTATGCTATGATAATTTGGTTGCATTAGGCAGGTTGCACTTGGTGATGGGCTCTAGACTGTAGGAAGTCATCGGCAGCAAAGGATTTTCATCTGAGTTAATAAAAACAATCATTATATTTAAAATTAGGTGAGTTTATTAGGTGATTCATTCAAATGCAACATAGAAACTAATTTTTAATGATTGCATCTTTGTCTAAAAACTTGTGGACCTAATTGTATGACATGCTTTCTCTCAAATGTTCACCAGAGGGCAGCATCAGCGCACGTTATAGTTCTTAAGTTCACATTCAGTCCTGGTTGTTAATGTAAAGTGGCCTTGAAGGAGAAAATGCAGACAAAAATGTCCATAAAACAAAAAATGCAACACAGTTTTGTTAAAAATTCCCAGTGATACCATGTAGATGCACATCCAATATGATACATCCAATCTGAATATGTCTTGATGCATGCTCAGTAATTCAGGTAAGGAAATGCCAAAAAGTTGATTCTGTTCATCTGGATGTTTTCAGCGTTTTCAATGGGAGAAACATTTCATCACTAATCCAAGTGACTTGTTCAGTTTCAGCTCACTGCAGGTTTCCCGGACTTTATAAACAGTACATTTGCATAATGACTGAAGCTAATATCACTGACGAATAGGCTGTAAGGTCAGTTTCCTGATCATTAATATGCAAATTGTCATGACCTTTGATCAACAAACACTGATCAAAGCATTGATCAATGATAATTAATCAATGACCGTGAGTAACATTCACAGAGTTGGGGAATGGCAGCAGTCACAGATGGTGAAAGATGTACCTTTAGGCCCCCTACTCGATTCAGAGATGGTCGTTCCCTTTTCTCATAAATGGCCTCTCTGACTTCCTGCTCAAACCAGCGTTCCTCCCTGTCCAGGGTGTGTACATCATCATCACTGAAAGAGTGTCCACTGGTCTGTAGGTGTAAATAGACTGCGGAGTCCTGGCCTGACGAGTTAGCTCTTCTGTGTTGCGCCATCTGCTTAGCCAGTTGTTTGGTTTCTCCGATGTATTGGTGGCAATCCTCCTGGCACAGTGCTACACTACATTACTGTGTTTGTGTTGGGGAACCCTTGGGGTGGACCAGTTTCTAGGCGCAATGTGTTCTGAGGTTTGAAAGCTAAAGAGGTGCTGTGTTTTGAGAAAATGCATCTCAGCTGTTCTAATCCGGACACATAAGGGATCACTAATGGATTTCGCTTAGGCAGCAGTTGTACTTCTCTCCCGGATCCTGTGTAGCTTTCTTTAGGCGTCCTCCCAGCTTTGACAAATGTGCAGCTGGGGTGACCATTTTACTCAGGGCCTTCTTGGCATGATGTTCTTCTTCTTCCCTAGCTGCTTGTAGCGTCCTGATGACACCTAGTATGTGCTCCAGTGGAGGATGAGAGTCAAACCTTAAATACTGATCTGTATGCGTTGGTTTACGGTACACATGAACTTTTAAATGCCCCTTAAACCTTTCCCCACTGAAAACGCTACGTCCAGATGAACAGAATCAACTATTCAGATTTGTGCAAATCCCTAAATCTAAGAAGGCTAACGTGTCATTTTTCATATCCTCCCTAGTGAACTTGATGTGTGGTCCACCGAGTTAATCCATCCATTGGTGTTCCCCTGGATAAGCTGGAGGAGGTGGCTGGGGGGAGGGAGGTCTGGGCTTCTCTGCTTAGTCTGCTGCCCCTGCGACCCGGCAGTCCACCGAGTTAATGTGATCAGTGAATTTTGGTGCATCTGAGATTTCATTTTCACCCAGTTTTTATCCACAGATCTGGTGTTCCAGCACAGGATAATAGAGCCCTCTTTTCCCCTTCTTCCATGTACAAGTTGCCACATTGGGTGAAACTGGGGAACCCATGGCACACCCATGTTCCTGCCTGTAATACTGACCCTTGTGTGTGAAATTTGCGAAATGAAGACACAGTTCCAGAGCAAACATACTGCTGATACTGGTCCTGTTGTTGCTTGGATTAGTGAAAAACCTTTCCCCCACTGAAAACGCGACGTCCAGATGAACAGAATCAACTTTTTGGCACTGTGAATATGGTTAATATTGTTTGAGAGAATATCATATCAAGACGTTTGAATCTTGACAGCAGCTTTCCATGTAGCACCCACCAGACGGACTGACTTGGTGGAACTTGTTTACTGACATTTAAATAAAAACAATCAAATGTCAATACACAAGTTGCTACCACAGAAGATTGTTAAATCTATTCAATTATTTGGGGAATCTGTATTGTAATTATAATACTTTTGGATTAGAAAAGTCAGTAGGTAACCTTCTTGATAAACAAGTTTCCAAGCGAGAGAGTCCTACATGAAATATGATAATATATGCCTTCAACGGCATATTTAGCCAGCGGATCTGTTTGGATGATGACTGTAAAGATTTCCACTGTGCTAAAAAAAAAACACAAGCAAAACATTTTCACATCTGTTTATTTGCCTTCTCTGAGTGGTACAGCTCAGGCTCCTACTGGATGACAGACGGGCAGATTAACTAACATATTTATAGTAGTTTATTTATTAGAATAACTTATTTTATATATTTATACTGTTAGAGAGATTTTTTGCACATTTGCAGTACAATACAGTATTCAGAGAATACTGTATAAAAACAGTACTTACTAATACCTTTATAGCCATTCATTGGAATTCATGAAAATCTTTTAGATGAGGTTTTCGAAATGTCATGATGTTTTGCACGTCAACACAAATGTACTGCTGTTTGTTAGGTCAGTTACATATTAAGCCTTTCAGTTCGTATCAGAACAGAAATGCAAACCTAACTGGGTAACCTTCGTAATTTGCTTTCATTGCTTGGCGGGCTGCGAAAGTAATTTGTTTATTTCCCTCGTGCAACCTTCAGGACACAAGCGTGGCTTTGTGATAGGGAATAAATAGTCAGGATTTGCATTCTGCATTATGTAAGTCAAAAGGTTGCTTTGAGCTTTTTAGTTATGCCTTAAGGTGTCAAAATTAAAAAAGATTACACAGTTATTGTTATCTATGTTCAGTGCGACTGTAAAGGAAAATGACTGGAACGTTATTAGGTATTTCATGTAGCCAAACCTTCTTTTTTTTAGCATTTTGCCTCTGTTGGATACCGATAGTGAAGATAGACAGGAAGAAACACAGCAGGGGGCTACTGCCGCTGCTTTCTGCCCACACGGCACGTGGCCTGTCGCCTCTAAGCTAAATCGGTGCCCACTTACAGCCCCATCTTTGACACAAACTGCATTTGTGGTCAGAATGGGCATGGATGTCATGGTAATTGTGGGATATTAATGGTTTCTTTGAACTGTTCTTTTTCTAAAGTGGAATGATGGTACAGCATACATGACTTTCTTTAATTTTCTTTTTTTTGCCTGTCCCATTTGGTTCATTCGCCGTCAGAATTGTTGTCTGAAAACCAACAAGGATACCCAATGGATTTACTTTGCCAAATGGATCATCACGGCATTGCCGTATTGGTCCATTTGATCGACCTTTGTTGTTATTATTTATTTTATTTTATTTTCAGTTGTTACAGACGGGACAGACATGAGTGAGGGATAGGACAGGGAGAGAGAAAGAGGAAGGAAAAGAAAAACAGAAGGGGAGAGGGACAGTGAGAAAGGGCACTTAAAAAGAGAAAGGAGAGAAAAATATCTCCTGGATCACCTGTTGAGAGAAAAAGAAGAGAAACAAGCAAAAAAAACATACTAAACACAAAACCATCGCATTAATCTAGCTAAGTGTAAACAGCAGTAAATACTAAATATTCAATGTTGTTGTGCAGCACGCAGGACAGACAGCGCACAATGTGCTTTGAAGTAGCAGCCAAGAAAGGTGCAGTTTTTAAATTTATCTGGGCTAGTGTAGATGTAGCCTTGTGGAGGAGTAAAGGTGAGGCTTTTGAACTTAAGAACACTGTAGAAAATACAAAAAATATTCAAACTTGAGCACCTAATTCTTGTTTCGTAGTCATTAAAGATGTATGTATTGACGGAATTATTATAAACCACAAATTACCATGTCAAGCCCATGAGGAGCGGATATAAAGTAAAGGTTTTAATATGCATCCCTGAGGCACTGTCACAATTACAACCATCTATTTCTCATTCAACCTCAATTCAATGCATATAGTCACACGCGCACACACACGCGCACGCACGCACGCACGCACACACACACACACTTTATTCCTTTTTTAAAATATATGAATACACGAGTTACTGGGGACAAAATACAGGATAACATTACAGGAGCATCTGTGTTCACGCCTACAGTGTACATTTTGTTCCAGCCCATGACAATAGGTGCCATTCTGCCAGCTGTGGAAACATAAACTTTGAGACGTGGGCCCAGTTTATTTGCAAGTCAAAGCAGGGAAGCAGATATGAAAGGTATATTTGTCAGTAACATGTGATGTCTGTAAGCTGGACGTGAGTTGCTGTGAAATTCGACAATGCAGAACGTATTCTCATTTGGGAAATAGAAGCCGGAACGTACTTAAATTCTCAGGCTGTGATAAGCTAAGATTCATTTGAAGATTCCCATTTCTCTTTAGGAAAATGTTACCAATGGATGTAAATCATCGCCGGACGCTTGCTGCGAAGCTTCTGTTTTATGGGATATTCCTCAGCAACCACATAAGTGAGGGTGGTAAGTTCAACAAAATGTAGCTTAAAAGATTTCTCAATATCAACTCATAGTCAGATTTTTCATGTTGTCAGTTTTCACAGGTCCAAATGGAGACTGCACACCCAAGAATACCCTCTTTATCAGTAATGAAACACTAACTCAACAATATTTTCCATCACGTAAGTTCAAAAATAATGAAGGAAAAAATAATAGTCTTTGAAAGGTTCAAAGAAAACAATAGTACCCTGTGTTTTTAGAAATGATTATTAAATAAATAAGAATACATATAATAAATAATTGTTATATTTTAGAAACTATCTACCGAGAGGTCAACGGACCTAAACTCTGTTTCAACATCCAGCCAAACAATAGCCTTGCAGGTACAGTTATCTAATTTTTGTTTTTTATATTTCGGACTGTTGGTGAAAAAAGTTGTCTTGGGTATTTGCTAAAAGTGTTTGATTGTTTCTGTATTTGTCTTAGATTGTTGTAGCGAAAACAATTTCACCTGTAGCCTTAAAGTAAAAGGAGCCGGACCAGGCAAATACATCCTAAATGCAACTGAAGAGATTTTATCTAAGCAAGATATTGTGGTGATGAAGAAGCCACAGTATGATTATTCGTGTATGCCATCACAGGTCTACAGCAAAAGCAGCCCCGGTAAGCCTCTAAGACATGAGACTTTGCACACAATGGTCATAATTTTCAGTTTATTTGAAAAGGTTTCCAACCAGTGATCTGACGCACTTCTTATTTTGTTGCAGGTTTTCTTTATAACATCAACCGCTGCTTGAATGAAAGTAAATTCACAAACCTTTTCCTCTTAATTTCTACATGAAACAACGTGACAGTGCACAAGTTCTAATTTCATACTTTTATGTGTTGAAGGTTCCAAAAGCATTAGAGTGAATGCTGACAGTTGTTTAGATAATGAAACCAATACCAGAGTGACTTGCAAAGGTATTATGTTGTTTATTTAACAGGATCATTAATAAAACAACATTTTAGTAAGTACTGTGATAATAAGAGAGCACGGGGTTGAAAATTTAATTCCTGCTTTTTTCCATGAATGTTTGTATGTGCCTGTGCTATGCAGATGTAACAGAAACACACTACGTTATCTTTGACAATAAAACATGTGTGTTATGTAAGAAACCAGTCTTGAAAAGTCTAGACAAAGAGATTAATTATACCCTGGAGAAAATTCCTACCAGCCCAGACAAAGCAAAGTAAATATCTCAGTTTTCTACAGAACAATAACAGCAAATAAAAATAAATACACGCTTTTGAAATCTGCTCTAAAACATTAACGGTGTGTCTGTGTTACAGAGATGCCATGAATGTTCTATCAAGCTTGTTTAAAGAGCTGGGTAACGCCAGCACAGCAGCAGTGAAAATGGGCAACATTACAGGACTGATTGCCAAACTGCCCCAGGAAAACCAAACCAACATGAACTTTGTCTTCACAAAAAACTCTGGAGTAAATGTAAGGTGTTTGTGCTACACAATTTTATGACCTTCAATTAATAATATTATTTTGTTCTTCTTTTGTTATTTTTTTTGTTTTACTAATATTTTTAAAAGTCTGTTGAAGAAGAAAACAGCAATTCTTTGACGGGCCCATTTCGTTTAATGAAAATTCCTAAAGAGGCCAGTAAAATGGCGGTGGAGGGAAATGGATCATTTCTTGGGATTCTGCTCTTTCCAGAAATGCATGCGGTAATAGTACAGCTGAACTAATTACTCATGATCTTTATAAAATGTCTAAACATATTGACCAAACCTGATCTATTAACAATCTTTTAATCTTAACAGGATGACAGCAGTAAATACTATTTAAACAGTGAGATAGTGGGAATAGAAATGGGGGCAAAAATACAAAACCTTTCACAACCCATCGAGATTCAGTACAGTAATGTGGACAAGGTAAGTGTGATGTCATAACAGAAATAACGATCAATTTAAGTTCAGAGGAAAACTTATTCTGTTTTTCATTTTCTATTTTGATAAAGAAAGGAGCGAATGCTTCTTGCATGTCTTGGGATGGAAACAGCACAGATGCAAACGGTAAAAACCCCCAAATAGATCTCTCTCTATAAATATATCTAATTTTAATATGAAAACCACAGGAATTAAAGACCTTTGAAGTGTTCACTCACATTTTGCACACACGCTGATTACTGTGATAAAGTCTGTCTTTAACAGTTACTACTTTGTATTACTGCTGTCCAACAGGGAAATCACTCTGGATCACAGATGGCTGTCAAACAGTGGAGACCAATAACAGCATCACCTGCCAGTGCACACATCTAACCTTTTTTGCCATACTCATGGTAAGACAGCTGTATAGGAAATAAGAAATGATTTTTTTACAGCACATACTGACACATAACTATTTGAACCTAGTCACCTCCACCTGCAAACATTAGCACTTCTGATGTTAATACTCTGACCTACATCACTTCAATCGGTTGTGGACTGTCGCTGTTTTTCTTGATCGTCGGTCTCTTCATGCACGTTCTCGTCAGGTAAGAGATCCGAGGCAGTTTGGATTTTTACCTCAGTAAAGTCCTTTTTCTTACGCACACTAATTTGCTCCACAGAAAGGGGAAAGCAAGCGAAGCAACAAAGATTCTGATGAACCTCTTTGTCGCCATGTTGATCCTGAACTTGTCCTTCTTGACCAATGAGAGCATTTCAAATCTGGGTATCGAAGGTGCATGTGTGGCAATAGCAGCAGTTCTGCACTACGGGATGTTGGCCACTTTTACCTGGTTCTTCATGCAGGCTTTACACTTGTACCTCAGTCTACGTCGAATCTGCACTGAAGTGAAACATTACATGCTGAAGATTTGCATCACAGGATGGGGTAAGAGACCTGAGCCAAAAATGATACTTATGCTCTCATATTATGAATAATAATCACAGGAGAATTTATATTCCTAATCTTCTCTTTAGTCATACCGGCTGTGGTGGTGATCGCTCTTCTTGCCTCCCAGAAATATAATTCTATTAATATTAATACAAATGAGGGGAAAGCAGCAACAATGTAAGTCTGTAAATCTGATAATAGATTTCTTGGATGAAACACAAACATCTTCATCAGAGGATCACGTTGTACTCCCTTTTTCAGGTGCTGGATCTCTGATGCTGGTATCCACCAGGGGGTCAACATTGGTTATTATGCTGTAGTGTTCGTCTTCACTCTGAGTGTATTCATTCTAACTGTAAGGCAAATTGTTCTAATGCCAAAAGCAGGAAAGGCCCAAGACAATATTTCCATTAAGAGCAACACTTCCACCATTCTGAGCCTGTTCCTCCTTCTTGGCATCACCTGGGCTTTTGCTTTCTTCAGCTACGGACCTTTGCTCATCGCTTCCTACTACATCTTTACCATCCTCAACTCCTTTCAAGGTAAATCTAAAACTGTCACAGTGAGCTGACTTCATTCTTTATTGGATTAAAAGTCCTTAACCTTCTTCTTTATTTGTATAGGTTTCTTCCTGTTCATCTACTATTATAAATCCAGCAAGATTATTGGAGACAGCAAAATCCACACACAAAGTAGCAGCACAGCTACATCAAACACAGCTGTAACGTCTCCTTATGCATAAGGCTTGCTGTTTTACCATATTTTGACACAAGAGGGCAGCATTTTATTTCATATAGTTCCAGCAGGTTGCTCTGTGTAGAAACAACTTGGTCATTCTTCCCATGTGCTCTCCGCTGAATGGCTTTTCTGACATGAAAGCACTAACCCAGATTACCTTCTTTGATGCAAATACTGTGGACTAGAGCTCGAGTCAGTACTCTGGAAGTCATTTCAGAGCACGACTCTATGTTTGTTCCCATGCTTTTATATTTTAACAGACAAACTTGTCTTACTCACGCCAAATAATTCATAGAAGGCTGTGATTCAGTCAGAATACGCAACCACAATTGTAAACATGTCAGGATGTTAAGGTGTAAAATGTTAAAGTGGGAAAGTGAAACATGTCAAAGACATAAGGACATTTTCACTTTGATGGCAGTAACACCTCTCAAAAAGTTGGGACAGGGACATGTTGACAACCCGCTTTCACGTCAAAAAGTCGTCATAAATAAGTCTCCAATAACACCAGAAAAAGTCGCCAGATTTGTCGCTAGTTGCTTTTTAGAAAAAGAGTCGCTAAAACTCGCTAAATATAGCGACAAAGTCGCTAAGTTGGCAACACTGGTGCTACTGCTGTTGCGAGTGTAACTACCGCCCCCTCAGCTCAGGGAGGGGCGCAAACACAAGGCTTTGTTTGCCGTCTCTGCTCAGCGCAAACACAAGGGTGACTTGCAGCATAAAGTGAAAGAGAGGGCAAGAGAAAGAAAAAAAACAAAAACCCACGGCTCCCAATAAGGAGCCGGCTCGCATCGTTCACTTCAAAGATACGGCTCTAAGAGCCATTTCGTTCGCGGCCGACCCATCACTACAAGTGATATTCCTAAAACTTTTCCACTCAGGGGCCGAGTCATTCTCTGAGATCTGCTGCTGCATCTTTTCAGAGTGCTGATGTTTAGCAATGTCCACTTCTTTAGTGAACCTGTACTTGGCCTCTCTGTAGCAGTCCCTGTCTCCGCTTCTGAACGCCTTTCTCTTTTCCAGCCACAGCTTTTTGAGTTTAGGGGTGAACCAGGGTTTGTCATTGTTATAACTCACCCTGGTGCGTGATGGCACAATGTTGTCCTTACAGAAGTGGATATAGGAGGTGACAGTGTCCGTAAACTCATCCAAGCTGTTAGAAACAGCCCTCATTGTGTCCCAGTCTGTAGACTCCAAACACGTGCGAAGCTCCTCCACAGCCTCGTTGCTCCACAGTTTTTTAGTCCTCATGACAGGTTTGGAGAGCTTCAGCCTCTGTCTGTACGTAGGGATCAGATGGATCATGACGTGGTCAGAAAGTTCGAGTGCAGGGCAGGGTAACACTGGTCCAGTGTCCTCTCCTCTCTGGTCGGGCATTTAATATACGGTTTATATTTGGGAAGTTCCTGGCTTAGATTGGCTTTGTTAAAGTCCCCAAGAGCCATAATGACAGTGTCCGGGTATACCTGCTCCTCGAGGACACACTGAGCTGCATGCAAATCTGCATCTGGCAGAATGTAAACAGTGGCCATAAAGAATGAAGCAAACTCCTGCAGAGATTAAAGCATAGAAGATAGTGCTTGTGTGAATGGTGCATGTTGCATTGAGTGCTTTGAGTACCCCGGGAAAGTAGAAAAATGCTATTTAATAATCTTAGCATTCTCTTGTTGAAATATCCAAGCAATTCCTCGAAAAAGATGATGCCTGCATGGGAGAACATGTTGATATAAAACCTTTACATACAGTACCTCTCAGGATTGATGGTGCCTTTTCAGATGTAAAAGCTAGGCATTAAATTTATGGTGAGGATCATTATTCTTTATTCACTATTCTGAAATTGTCCCACAATTTGAAGACAACAGCATCCACGGTGGGGAAAGCTCAACTGGCAAACAAGACATGAGCTCAACACTACCTATAGTGATAAGATCCCTGAAGTTATTCGGATGTTGAAACTATTCTTTAAAATGTACCACATTTTATGAGCATATGGATAGGATTATCTCCCTTTTTCTTTCTCTGCACTACATATTTTATTTTGTATATATGTTACTTATTTATTGTGTTTTGCCTGCCTTATTTTAGTATCACAGTGGGACAATTTTGTTGTACCCTTATACAAAGTACAACTGTGCAATGACAATAAAGAGTTAAATATGTTCAGTGTATTTTGACAAACTCCTTTGCTTGTGGTAGATTTTTTTGTCAAGTTAATCATTAGTATTTATTTATAAAATAGCTTTTATGAAATAAAAATTATAGCAATTCTTTAAAATTTACCATATTTAGGTAAATTAAGGTCTGATTTGTTCAATGACTTTTTACTATGTTAATATATTTTTCATTCAGAAATCTTCTGATTGGCTTTTTTAGTTCTCATTTTTGTGGTTTTATTGTAGTAGTAAATGGAAATGTTGTAATAACTTTTTTTCTATTTGATCAGGACACAATATTTCATGATGATGATGTGTATACACAATAAAGTCTTAAAATAAAAGATTATGCTTTTCTTTAAATTTTGGTTATTAATGATTTCTTCAAACTACTCTTTTTACAGTGTGTAATGATTGTACCGCACATATCTAGAGTGATTTTATAAAATAACTGAAAGTTGCAGCAGTGCACATGGACAAGCCAAATGCATTCTGGAGAAGGGTTTTATGGTCAGACTAGACAAATACTGAGCTATTTGGTCACAATGAAGAGAAGCACATTTAGAGGAGTATAGGGGAGTACCAGCTGTCAAACACGATGATGCATCCTGTAGGATGAGCATCATTCTCTGGCACAGTGCTGTTTGTTATGATGATTTCTGATATGAGGTTCAGTTCTACGGTGGTGATCGCAGGGTGTGCACAGGTCAAGTGCCACTATGACCCTCCAGAAAATAACGAGGACAGGGGATGATCGTTCAGCTCTTTAATGGCAGATTTAGCGTGGGTGTGGGTTGTGTGTGTGTGTGGTTCTACAAACAGAATGGAAAATAGAACACAAATTACAATCAAATTATAGACAACAATAATCACCATATAACATATTACAGCCACATACTTGTCTTATAGGCCCTAATACTAAGCTGCGGCTTTTACTTATAGTCTGAACCATATTTGACAACAAAGAAAATAAACATCTTCCCATCACTTAACTCTTGTGCCCCACTCACTTATGATGCCAACTAAAGAAGGCAATACACATAACAAATCACCAACTCAAACTGAACTCAGTTTGGCCTAGGCGAACTTAGCTTAGCTTAGCCCTGCTTAGCTTAGCGATAACTTAGCTTATAGAAAATGTACAAACAGAGGACGTCCAGAGCAAGAAAACATACAGGCTATCCTTCTTACACAAGAAATATCCTGTAACTCACCAGTCTTATGGACGCACACTCTCATTGAACCCACATAAACTGCTCCCGAGCATAACTTGTGATTCACACTGCCTTCATGAACACCATTTTCCATCCCAGTCAAACATTACTCACAAAACGGCCGCGCCCTCTAGTGGCGAGGCAGAAAACTGCATCACAGTCCTGCCATCAGAACACTGTTAGACTGCGCAAAGTGGATAGAATAATGAAGGAGGACTACCTCTAAAGTCTTCAACTTCACCTCAACTCAGCAGCATAAAACTTAAACACAACTGGGTGTTCAAACCGGACAATGATCTCAAACACATCAAATCTGGTTTTGGAATAAATAAAGCAGGCTAACATTGAGCTTCTGGAACAGCCTTTCTAAAGCCCTGACCTCAACACTATTCGACATATAGTCGGTGGTGGGAAAAAAATATTTTTAATGTTTGTCACACTTAAATGTTTCAGATCATCAGACAAATTCAAATATTAGACAAAGACAACACAAGTAAACACAAAATGCAGTTTCTAAATGAAGGTGTTTATTATTAAGGGGGAAAAAATCCAAACCTACATGGCCCTGCGTGAAAAAGTGATTGCCCCTAAACCTAATAAATGGTTGGGCCTCTCTTAGCAGCAACAACTGCAATCAAGCAGTTGCTGTAACTCAGTCATAATCAGTGTTGGTCAAGTTACTTGAAAAAAGTAATCAGTAACTAATTACTGATTACTTCCCCCAAAAGTAATCCCGTTACTTTACTGATTACTTATTTTCAAAAGTAATTAATTACTTAGTTACTTTTTAAAAACACGATTTACAACCTGAAGAGGTGATAAAGCGATAGATCTTTCAGCCCAATTCTACTTTTTCTGCATAATCCATCATACAAAATGTAATCAAATGGAAAAGTCTCTTTTTAAAACTTGTTTTATTAATTTTAAGCTTTTAACTTTATGCATCAAGCAAAAAAATTATTATATGCAACATTCTCTGACTGGAAGAATTAATTTTCTTTTAAACCTATTTTCTGCACATTCCAGCACATAAAATAAAATAGGTTTTTGTGTTTACGCTCACTCTTTCAAATAGATGCATGTAGGGATGGGTATTGATAAGATTTTCACGATTCCGATTCCATTTTCGATTCTTTTTAACGATTCAATTCTTTATCGATTCTCTTATCGATTCTTTTTAAAAAGGAGAACACTACGGTCGATTAGCTTAGAACTTTGTTTTATATCTTCTCTTTGAACAAGATAGAAATTTAGGAGTAACATGGCCTTACAAACCCAACAGTGAGATCTTAAGAGATCCAGCCTACGGCTCTTCAATGGGGTGTCACAGGGTCCCCAGGAAAAAAAATTGTAAATGTATAATAATTAAATAAATATTCTTCTGTAGCAATAACAAAGTATAACATAAACTATTCTGTAGCAATTACACAAGAATATCCAGTAATGTCCCTGCCTACAATTAAACACATTCACTTACCGAAAATCGGGGGCATCTGCTGTGGCAAATGGGTGCAAGCCTTTGACCACAAACTGAGTCACTGCTCGGTGACATTTATGGGCAGAAATCTGTGCCATCTGAAACTGAATTTGAATAAGTTAAATTTGAATTTGAATTGCTAGGCTTGAATCTGAATTGTAACTTGAATAAATGCTTTTAAAAACTGAATTTGAATTAGTCTAATTTGAAATTCAATATATTGGTTTGAAAATGATCATCACTAAATTGAAATTGAATTTTATATTTTGAAAATGAATTGATTTGCTTTGAAACGGCATTTTATCCTTTAAAAATTCAGCTCTCGAATAATTTCAGTTTCACTTCTCACCATTCAGTTTCAGTTCTACACTTCAATTTCAGTTCCAAAATTCAGTTTTTTGGAACTTACATCCAGTTCCGGTTCAAGTGCAGATTAATAGAACTACGTTTTTCTAGCGGACCGAAAGTGTTACTGACGGGAAGTAACTTTTATGCTTATTGTAGCTGTTAGCTAAAACGGTAATTTAGCGTAGTTTGCCCTGAATTCAGCTTTGACAACAAATATGATCGACTGTTTCTAGTAGAATTCCAAAGTTGTCATCTTGGACCCTCTCAGAGTACCCCCTCTGTATGCTTGCAGAGACCCCTACAGTAGGGAAACATGCAAAACGGTGTCCAAACCTTTGTGTTTGAGCTTTATTTATGTCTTACACAGCATCCCAACTCTTTAGCTAACTTAATAACTTAAGCTAAAGTGAATAGTTAGTCTAATTCATTAGTGCAGCATTACTGGGTCACCTCTGTTTGAAGTGATATAATATGATATACAACTGTCACTGAAACAGCAAACTTTGTAAATAAGCAAACAACACTTCTCATTCTCTAAACGTTTGGCCACAGCTGTAGATTACACTCACTATCAGTGCTTGTTCAATCTTGACAATAATTACATTTCTAAATTTACTTTGTGCATTTACAGGTAAACAATATCTAATATTTTATCTAAATGACTGCTTTGTCTTTGAAAAGGGTGAAGAGCCTGAGACCGGTGACAGTCCAGTTCTACTCTAAGTACATCCTTACAGTGGCTCACAGGACAAGGCCACATTCCTGTCCTGCCAGAAGAGAAGAGAAGCTTCAGAGTCTTCATGCAGTTCAACCACACCTGTCATATTCCGTATGACAGGGGTCTCAAACTCCAGTCCTCAAGGGCCAGTGTCATGAAACTTTTCCATGTGTCCCTGGTGCAACACACCTGAATACAATTAGTAGGTCATTAGCAGGAGTATAGAACTTGACTGCGTGCTGAAGTGGCAACCCCTGACAAGGATGCCCCCTGGGCGCCTCCTGGGTGAAGTGTTCCAGGCATGTCCCACCGGGAGGAGGCCCCGGGGCAGACCCAGGACACGCTGGAGAGATTATATCTCTTGGCTGGCCTGGGAACGCCTTGGTATTCCCCCGGACAAGCTGGAGGAGGTGGCTGGGGAGAGGGAGGTCTGGGCCTCTTTGCTTAGGCTGCTGCCCCCGCGACCCGGCCCCGGACAAAGCGGATGAAGATGGATGGATGGATGGGTTTGTATAACTTTTCTCCCTTAATCAATGAAATCATCATTTTAAAAATGCATTTTGTATTTATTGAGGTTACCTTTGTCTAATATTAAAATGTGTTTCATTATCTGAAACATGTAAGTGTGACAAATATGTGAAAAGCTAAGAAATCAGGAAAGTGCAAACACTTTTTCACACCATTGTACGCTTAAAAGCCAGGCCCATGCCAGGGAAGCAACAGATTTAAACTAACTCTGCCAACACTGCCAAGAAGAATGTTGGTTAATGGGTACCAAAAGCATGCCACTGAAGTGCAACTTGCCACGTCACATTAAACCAAATATTACTGGGCGTACGTACATATATTAGAATGTATGTATACTTTTGACATTTTGTGGATTAGAAAAAAATCCAAAATAAAATCATAATTTGTGCACTCAAATCTTATATTTTAAAGTAAGATGTCTGTTGCATAAACATTCAAGCCCATGATGAACGTATGTAAACATCTGACTACAACTGTAAATAATCCTATACACTGCACATCTTTAGAAACCTGCGGATACCTAGAAGGTTTTAGCACAATCAGGGTGATGACTTCCTGTTTTCCATCCAACCTGAAATGAGCACAGATACATTTTAAAAACTGCACATTCTTTAGATTTCATATCAGTACAAGGGATAAAGTATTACTGGAGCATTTATGTTCAGACCTACAGTCCAGCCCATGGGGGGGGGGAGTAGCATTCTGGCAGTGTTTTTTCTGAGGAAACATATAATTTAAAAAGGGGGACCAGTTTATTTGCAAGTCAAAGTAAAGAGGAAGATATCAAAGGTATATTTGTCAGCAAAAATAATGACTGTAAGTTCAAGTTGCTGTGAAACTCAACAACACAGAACATATTCTCATTTGGGAAATAGAAGCTGGAACTTATTGAGTTTTAGGTTGTGATAAGTAAGCTTGCTCCATTTTCATTTGCAGGCTCCCTTTTCTCCTTAGGATAATGTTACCATTGGCTGTAAACCATTGCCTGATGTTTGCCGTGGAGCTAATGCTTCTGTTGTACAGCACAGGTAAGTAACAAAATCTAGCTTAAAAGAAACCAGTAATTCTCAAAATATTTTTCTCATATTTTTACGTTGAAATTTTTTAGGCACAAATGGAGACAGTAAACCCAATAATACCCTTTTTATCAGTCCCAAAACACTAGCTGATTCATATTTTCCATCAAGTAAGTTAAAAACAATACAGGAAAAAATCATCATTAGGTTAAAGGACAAACTTAGTAATCTGGGGTTTTATATTTTAATTTAGAAACTATCTACCAAGAGGACAATGGAACTAAACTCTGTTTCAACATCCAACCAAATAATACACGTGCAGGTACAGTTATCTAATTTTTAGCTTTTCTTTTTTCTTTTTGCTTTCAAGCTGTTGGGGAAAAACATTTGTCTTGGTTATTTGCTAAATGTGTTTGTGCTTTAAATTTTTCTTAGAGTGTTGTAACGACACGGATTTCAACTGCAATATTGAAGTAAAAATAGATAGTCAAGGTAAATACAGGCTAAATTTAACTGAAGAGATTTTATCCAAGCAAGATATTGTGGTGATGAAGGATCCAGAGCATAATTATTCATGTATGCCATCCCAGCTCTACAACAAAAGCAGCCCTGGTAAGTCTCTAAGAAGTGAGTTAGTGCACAGCGGTCAAATTTTCAGTTTATTTGATCAGTTTGAAAAGGTTTCCAACCAATGATCTGATGCACTTTCTATCTTGTTGCAGGTTTTTTTTGTAGCATCAACCGCTGCTTGAGTGAAAGTAAATTCACAAACCTTTTCCTCTTAATTTCTACATGAAACAACGTGACAGCAGTGACAGTGCACAAGTTCTAATTTCATACTTTTATGTGTTCAAGGTATGAAGAATATGAGTATGAATATGAAACTGAGCAAAGGGAGCTTTCGTGAAAACCTCACAGGTATAATTATTTGTTTAACAAATCAGTTAAAAACAAATATTTAATGTTAGCAAGTGTAACAACAGCCCGCTTGTGTTTGTGTGTGTGTGTGTGTGTGTTTGCATACTTTGTGTACATTTACATAAAACAGAATATGTCGTGAGTGATAATGACACATGGACTGTGTCATGCAACCCATCCACAACAACCACCAGCATCAATTCTTCCAGCGAATCTTCCACAACAACCACCAGCATCAATTCTTCCAGCGAATCTTCCACAACAACCACCAGCATCAATTCTTCCAGCCAATCTTCCACAACAACCCCCAGCAATGACAATGACACTATTGACATTTCCATCAACCATACCATTCCTAACCCAGTGTAGATATCTCAGTTTTCATAGAAATATTTTTGCAATATTGTGCACTTTTGAAATCTACTTTAAGAAACTAACTGTGTCTCCGTGTTACAGAGACGTCATGAAAAATCTATCCTTTGTCCTTGAAATGATGGGTAATTTTGGCACAGCAACAATCAAGATGGGCAACATCACAGGAGTGATTGCCAAACTCTCCCAGAAAAATCAAGCCAACATGAACTTTGCCTTCACAGAAAACGCTGGCGTGAAGGTAAGGTGTTTGATAAAAGAGCGTGACACAATTTTAAGACTGTGGATTACTAACTCTCTGAAGTCTGAGGCATGGAATAATTGCCAGAAAAATCATATTCTGAGTTCAGTGAAAATGACTCTGGTTATTGAACATTCTGATGAAATACAAAAGATACTTTAATGCTCATTTGCATATATTAGTTTTAATTTGTATAATACATATGCATGACATCATTATTTTATAATTGTTTTTGCTGATAAACATTTCTCATTTTGAAAGATTGTTAAAGGAGAAAACAGCAATTTTACAGGCCCATTTCATTTAATGAAAATTCCTAAAGAGGCCAGTAAACTGGCGGTGGAGGGAAATGGATCATTTCTTGGAATTCTGTTGTTTCCACAGCAGCATGCGGTAATAGTACAGCTGAACTAAAAACTTACTTTTCATATGTCTAAACATATTGACCAAACCTGATCTATTAACAATCTTTTAATCTTAACAGGATGACAGCAGTAAATACTATTTAAACAGTGAGATAGTGGGAATAGAAATGGGGGCAAAAATACAAAACCTTTCACAACCCATCGAGATTCAGTACAGTAATGTGGACAAGGTAAGTGTGATGTCATAACAGAAATAACGATCAATTTAAGTTCAGAGGAAAACTTATTCTGTTTTTCATTTTCTATTTTGATAAAGAAAGGAGCGAATGCTTCTTGCATGTCTTGGGATGGAAACAGCACAGATGCAAACGGTAAAAACCCCCAAATAGATCTCTCTCTATAAATATATCTAATTTTAATATGAAAACCACAGGAATTAAAGACCTTTGAAGTGTTCACTCACATTTTGCACACACGCTGATTACTGTGATAAAGTCTGTCTTTAACAGTTACTACTTTGTATTACTGCTGTCCAACAGGGAAATCACTCTGGATCACAGATGGCTGTCAAACAGTGGAGACCAATAACAGCATCACCTGCCAGTGCACACATCTAACCTTTTTTGCCATACTCATGGTAAGACAGCTGTATAGGAAATAAGAAATGATTTTTTTACAGCACATACTGACACATAACTATTTGAACCTAGTCACCTCCACCTGCAAACATTAGCACTTCTGATGTTAATACTCTGACCTACATCACTTCAATCGGTTGTGGACTGTCGCTGTTTTTCTTGATCGTCGGTCTCTTCATGCACGTTCTCGTCAGGTAAGAGATCCGAGGCAGTTTGGATTTTTACCTCAGTAAAGTCCTTTTTCTTACGCACACTAATTTGCTCCACAGAAAGGGGAAAGCAAGCGAAGCAACAAAGATTCTGATGAACCTCTTTGTCGCCATGTTGATCCTGAACTTGTCCTTCTTGACCAATGAGAGCATTTCAAATCTGGGTATCGAAGGTGCATGTGTGGCAATAGCAGCAGTTCTGCACTACGGGATGTTGGCCACTTTTACCTGGTTCTTCATGCAGGCTTTACACTTGTACCTCAGTCTACGTCGAATCTGCACTGAAGTGAAACATTACATGCTGAAGATTTGCATCACAGGATGGGGTAAGAGACCTGAGCCAAAAATGATACTTATGCTCTCATATTATGAATAATAATCACAGGAGAATTTATATTCCTAATCTTCTCTTTAGTCATACCGGCTGTGGTGGTGATCGCTCTTCTTGCCTCCCAGAAATATAATTCTATTAATATTAATACAAATGAGGGGAAAGCAGCAACAATGTAAGTCTGTAAATCTGATAATAGATTTCTTGGATGAAACACAAACATCTTCATCAGAGGATCACGTTGTACTCCCTTTTTCAGGTGCTGGATCTCTGATGCTGGTATCCACCAGGGGGTCAACATTGGTTATTATGCTGTAGTGTTCGTCTTCACTCTGAGTGTATTCATTCTAACTGTAAGGCAAATTGTTCTAATGCCAAAAGCAGGAAAGGCCCAAGACAATATTTCCATTAAGAGCAACACTTCCACCATTCTGAGCCTGTTCCTCCTTCTTGGCATCACCTGGGCTTTTGCTTTCTTCAGCTACGGACCTTTGCTCATCGCTTCCTACTACATCTTTACCATCCTCAACTCCTTTCAAGGTAAATCTAAAACTGTCACAGTGAGCTGACTTCATTCTTTATTGGATTAAAAGTCCTTAACCTTCTTCTTTATTTGTATAGGTTTCTTCCTGTTCATCTACTATTATAAATCCAGCAAGATTATTGGAGACAGCAAAATCCACACACAAAGTAGCAGCACAGCTACATCAAACACAGCTGTAACGTCTCCTTATGCATAAGGCTTGCTGTTTTACCATATTTTGACACAAGAGGGCAGCATTTTATTTCATATAGTTCCAGCAGGTTGCTCTGTGTAGAAACAACTTGGTCATTCTTCCCATGTGCTCTCCGCTGAATGGCTTTTCTGACATGAAAGCACTAACCCAGATTACCTTCTTTGATGCAAATACTGTGGACTAGAGCTCGAGTCAGTACTCTGGAAGTCATTTCAGAGCACGACTCTATGTTTGTTCCCATGCTTTTATATTTTAACAGACAAACTTGTCTTACTCACGCCAAATAATTCATAGAAGGCTGTGATTCAGTCAGAATACGCAACCACAATTGTAAACATGTCAGGATGTTAAGGTGTAAAATGTTAAAGTGGGAAAGTGAAACATGTCAAAGACATAAGGACATTTTCACTTTGATGGCAGTAACACCTCTCAAAAAGTTGGGACAGGGACATGTTGACAACTGTGTAGCACCCGTCTTCCTTTAAACAGAAATCCATAAACATCTGCTGGGATGAGCTGCTGGACGTTTGGTAGAAGAACATTCCATCTTGTTGGATATAGGATCCTAGCTGGGTTGTCTTCCGAGTTATTATCATGATGCATCAAACGTTTTTATTTGGTGATATATGGTTGGCCATTTCAGCACCTGACTCTTCCACTATTAAGCCAAGCTGCTGTAATGAATGCACTGTGCAGTTCAGCATTCTCTTGTTGAAAAATCCAAGCAACTCCTTGAACAAGACTTTATCTGCATGGGAAAATATGTTGATCCAAAACCTGTATATACCTCTGAGCAATGATGGTGACTTTCCAGATGCCCAGGCTTCCAATTCCACAGCCCAATACCATCAGAGATGTAGAGTCATTGAATTTTGGTAAGCTGGATTTTCCTTCTCTTCCATCCTCATCCATTTTTTCCAAGCAGAATCTTAAAATTTTGAATTGTCTGACCAAATAACAGTTTCCCCTTTGGCTGTGTTCATTTTAAACGGGCTTTGGTCCATAGAAGACAGCAACTTTTCTAGATAATTCTCACATATGGCTTCTTCTTTGCATGATAAAGCATTAACCTCCATTTTTGGATGGCACTGTGAACTGTGTGAACACAATGACAGATTGGTGAACCTCTGCCTATCTTTAATATCCAGTCCCGTTATTGAACTGTTGCTAGTTAACCTAACTATTTAAAAAATGTTCCCCCAGCTGTTTCTTTTCAGTACTACTTACTTTTCTAGCCTTTTCTCGCCTCCAACTTCTTTTGAGCGATGTTGCTGCCATCAAATTCAAAACGAGTGTTATTTTTCATGAAACAGTAGAAAGTCTGAATTTAAACATTTAAAAATATGTATATATTATCCATTGAAATTTGCTTCATGCTTCTCCGATAGCAAAAACAATCCTGACACTGTAACTGTCACATTAAATGGTTCTATGACAAATCTGTCATTTGTTTAGTTTGTTGCTAAAAAGCAGATTTTTCATGTTTAC
Organism: Haplochromis burtoni; assembly: GCF_018398535.1. Classification (NCBI taxonomy): domain Eukaryota; kingdom Metazoa; phylum Chordata; class Actinopteri; order Cichliformes; family Cichlidae; genus Haplochromis; species Haplochromis burtoni. Next base: position 3,426,750 of record NW_024582377.1, read on the forward strand.
CAGTAAACTTAAAAATGTTTTCTGTGGTCTATTGTAAATAAAATATGGGTTTTGTAAATCATTGACTAAGGTTGTATTACAGACCTCTTGAATCAGTCATAGAGTGGAATGCAGAGTTTAAACGTTTAAGAAATTAAACATTTATTTTTTTTGACTGATGTGCTTCTCAATGTGATTAAAAATAGCAGAATCAAGGTGAAAGGCTTGTCTCACATATCCTACACAGTGTCGGGGCTGAACTCGCCAGTTAGTGTGTTGCGTGCCTTCAGATAATTACTCTGAGTCCAGAGAGACCAGTATCCACTGTGCGGGAAGCTTAACTGGCAAACAAGAAATGAGCTCATGACTACCTATAGTGATAAGCTCCCTGAGGGTATTTGAATGTTGAAACTATTCTCTAAAGTTTACTGTATTTCACTAGCATATATATAAGTGCAGTGTATCTTGGCAAACTGTTTTGTTTGTTTAGTGGTTTTTGGGAATTGTGGATTTCGTTAGTACTTATTTTTATTATACTACCTTAAAAAAGATCATATTATTTTTTCATTTAGAGGGAACCTGATTTGCTTTTCTCAGTTTTATTAAAGTAGCCTTAAAGTCAAATCTTTGCATGTACTCTATATCATATGAAGTTTGTCAAGCTTTTATTTGACAAAATAAATGATTTGACTAAAATGTCGTAATAACTTGTATTTTATCAGGACAAAATATGATTTTCATACATAGAAGCAAATTGTCTTGTGAAAGAAACTGTTGTATGTACACAACATAGTCTTGAAATAAAAGTCTGAGCTGTTTAAATGAATAATAAAGTTTTTCCTTATTCAGAACTTGAGCCTCGATGAGTGACATTGAGAAAGGAAGGACTGTTTATTTATCTACGACTGATTAATCTCCTAAATGACCACAGCGTGCCAGACAAAAACTGGGGTAATTACTGCCATGCATGTCTGATTTGTGTTGCTCCAAAAGAAGGGCTTTTATGCAAAGCACAGCAGGCTTCTGTGGTATACCTGTGTGTGTCCTTATGTTAGAACATGCAAAATTAAAAAGCAGAGGCTAAGATGCAGGATCACAACTCATAGCTCTGTGGTAAGCAGTTGTGAACATTAATCTCAATAGTAAAAGATTTGATAGGCCAGAATGTGAGGGTGAAAAAAACAACTGCTTTTGATTCATTAACTTACTAAATCAAAAGTATGTAAAAGTCCCCGCACAGATTTGGAGCAGAGTTTTACTGCTTTCCTAAAAACATAAATCAAGGCATCTCTGAGAAATGTTCTGGGAAGATTGTTGTTTTGTGCGTCAGTCTAGATGATTTCATAATGAAAATGACAGGGAATGTTACATTTTCACGCTATTCAACAAAACCCTTACCAGAGTGAAAAACCAAATAAAATTTTAACACGTGTTAATGTGTTTCACTTAGTAGATGGGAACTAAGAAAGTGCTTTTTAATTGCTCTCAGTGTCATACCACATGTACAGTAGTGGCTCAGAGAAAGACATTAGCATCAACATGCACGTTCAAGTTGGAAAACATTTTGGTTCTATATCGAAATATAGGCAGAAAAAGGTGCATAAAATACAAAATCTGCTCCAGAAAGGTCGTCCTAACCTCAGTTTCTGTGGAATAAGAATAGTTAAAGTTTCCAATCACCAGACTGACTGGATGCATGATTACCACAATCTGTGTGCAGGAGCTTTGATGCATTTTATTATAAGGAGTCTAGACTGAATCCTGGCCTGTAAAAGCAAAATTTTCAATCTCAAATGACCTATAAAACCCGAGGTCTTGTTCCCGGAGACTTGCGTGTAAAGAGGGAAAAATTATTATCTTTTATTTGCCCGGTTACTGGTTAACACTGGCTTTTATCAAATTTGAGATGACACAACATCAATTCTATTTGCTAGCAAATGTGTGACAAAGCAAAGTTGACTCTTAGAAACGTACGGTCGACTTCATTTTCTGCTCCCCTGCTATGGGGCGCCGTTTGTAAAGTGAAACATGCCGAAATTAACGGCAACATTTTTCCACATTTAGCTCAAAACAAGTCATTTTTTACAACATTTAGTAAAATATTTGTAACTTTTGATATTTAAAACAGAATTTTAAATGTTAAATCTAAATATTATATTTAAATCTAAATGTTAAATCTAAATGTTTAGGCTAACATGCAAATTTATTGCACGGATCAGCGGAAATACCAAAATAAAAGCTTTCCGAAAACCTCCGGTGCAAAAGTGTGCCGGTAGTGGTCAGACACGTTCTCACTCCCTAAGCGTAATAATTTTCACTAGGTGACAAATTGTCAACATTTTATGCTTTTGGGTACGCAACACGTTCCTAAATGACGGCACCACCACTTCCCCTGCCAGTGGCGGACTCCCTCAGACATCGGTGCGTTGGTGGTTCTTTGTGTCTGGGGATGGGCGTCCAGGTACACACCGGCTCACTCCTTGGCGGCCGCTTATCGGGGCCTGGAGCCTGGGGCTCGCTCGGGCCACTTCGGAGGTGGGGTGCCCCCGGCCTCTCGGCCTGGGGCTCGGTCACTCAGGCACGGCTGGCTGCCGGCGGAGCTCACGGGCGCGTCACTGCAACTCCCCCTGGCTTCTGCTCCGCGGCTGCTGAGTGAGCCCTCATCTGGGACTCTCCTCAGCTCTTTCTGGGACAGTGGCGCGGCTGCCCCTCTGTTGGTCTTCCTTGGTCTCTTGTGTTCTGGGGGCCTCTGGATGTCTGGAGTTTTGATCTCCTCCATACCTGCTTCATGCCCTGGAGGACGGGGCTGTGGCCCCCCCACACCCTCTAGCAGATCATTACATGAAGGAACCTTTTAAAAAAACAAGCGCGTCCATGCTCACAGGTGTACACACGGGTGATCACACCCACAAACTACACCCTTTTTGGCTCCTACCTCAAAGCACACTGTGTTCTGTTGATCTTATGTGCTGCACAATAATGTTTAATATTTAGTATTTACTGTCATATTCCCATATATCATTGTGATGTTGTTTATTCTATTACTCTTGTTCTCTTCTGCTTGTTTTCTTTTTTCTTTCTCAGCAGGTGACCAGGTGATTGATATATGCATTTTTTTTTTTTTTTTTCTGCTCATTCTGTTGGTTTTTGTTTTTGCCCTTCTCCCCCGTCCCTCTTCTCAGCTGTTTCTCTTTCCCTCTTTCTTTCTCCCCTTCTTTCCCCCAGTCAAGTCTGTCCCGTATTCAGTAAGTGAAAATAAAATAAACAATAAAAGGTGAATCAAATGGACCATTAGGCAAGGCTGGGATGGTCAATTTGGTAAAGTAAATCCGTTGGGCATCTTTCTTTGCCTTTAGACAACAATTCTGATGGCAAAAGAGCCAAACGGGACAGGCAAAAAAAAAAAATAAAAATAAATAAATAAATAAATGACAGCATCGGAAAAAGGAAAGCACATGAGAACCGTTTGGACTCAATCTACACATGTTCGTTCATTTTCTACTTTGGAAAACACTATTTTACGTCATTTAACTGCTAGTAAAGGTTAGGAATAAGGTTATAGTTAGGGATAAGGTTAGGTTTAGGGCTGGAACGTCTATCCGATTGTTTAGTCTGACGTCACTAGCCGTGTCTGGGCCTAAACTCCGCTGCAGGTCCATATATCAAACGATCACTATGGCATTACTGAGAGTTGAAAAACTGTCTAAAGTCTTTCATCTTTAATAAAATGATCAGCGTTCTGCTCTACCAGGTGTAACAATTGAGTTTAACATCCAGGCATCCATGAAAACGGAATTTATGACATTTAACGGAGTTAGAAGTTAGCAGGGAGTTAGCTCGCTAGCTTCTATCTAAATACAATATAGCATGTCCTGACTGCGGGGTTTTGGAAACAAATTAAAACGTACAGCTCTGCTATCACTTCCAGCATAAATGAAGACAGAAAACTAAACAGCAGTGACGTTTGTAGGGTTACTGAAGTTGGGCTAGCTGGTATATAATGATGTGCTACGTGACCGCTAGCGACACAGCTATGTTAGCATAATATAAACAAGCTAACTTTTTTCCACTCGATAAAAGTTACGTGAGTGTTCTCGGTGGTCAGGAACAAATGTAATCGCATGGCAGGATGCTGTAAAAGGACCAAACTTCAGCCAGGAGAACAACTGAGATAATCCATCCACAATACGAGGTTAGTCATTCATATACTGCTGCATGGGCTGGGCTGTAGTTACATCCTAAGGTTTTAAAAACTGAGCTTAAATAAATGATTAGCGGTAATAAAAGGGGGAGGTCAACAGTGATCACTGACTGTTTTAGGAGATTTAGCTGAAAACATCGGAAGATCCGTTTTGTCGGCCATCCAAAGGTTCAGCAGTAGTGCACTCTTAGCAGCTGCAGTCTCCACTTCACAATCGCTGCAGCACGCTCGTAGGCAAGAAGTGAAGCAGCACATGGCGGGGAGAAGTGAGGAGAACAGACACAATTTTGCACCGGAGGTTTTCGGGAAGCTTTTATTTTGGTTTAATATTTAACATTTAACATTTAGATTTAATATTTAACATTTAGATTTAATATTTAACATTTGATGAAAAGTTACAAATATTTTACTAAATGTTGTAAAAAATTACTCGAAAAAACATGTTTTTGTAAGGTTTTGAGCTAAATGTGGAAAAATGTTGCCGTTAATTTCAGCATGTTTCACTTTACAAACGGCGCCCCATACCCTGCTATGTTGTTTTCAATGGGTCTGGGTAGCGCGCTAGCTAGGACCCCTTTCTCCTTTCCTTGCTTTTTAAAAAAATCCTGAAAATGATTTATTTCCTGGTAACTTTGCTCATGAAATTGATGTGGACCCAGGGCCTTTGTAGTGTCTGGTTTCTCCGCAGGCTGCAGTAAAATCAGGCTGAGGTCCAGGAGCAGGGCAGCGCTTGCGTGACTGCAGAGTGGGGGAGGACTAGCCATAAGTCTTAGTGGAGGGGCACCTGTGAGCACCCCCACTTCTGTGTGACTCTAAGCACTTATGCCCATAGTTAAGTGTACAGATTTATTATGGGTGTGTCAGAGAATTTGTGTTACTTTTTGCAGGGAGCACAAAATGAGGCCTCTTCCTACAGGAAAACAGGGAGAGAGCAGGGGGAATATTAAAGGTGCTTTCAGGTTACTGACCATGACTTGGAAAACTTTCCAAATAGAACACTGCCTTCCATAATTCAGGTGGGGTGGCCAGATGGCTTCAGACGCACGCACACACAGAGGATTTGACTGAGATGAACTGCCTTTCCCGAGTCCTGGAAATCAGTTTAAGTGCTGTCTTTGCTGTTCATCAGCGTCTTTCATCAGCTGCGGGGAGAATGGAGAAAGTGGAGGGGTCATGAAAGAGGAGAAGAAAAAAGGGAGGGGGTGTCTAAGGGGCGCAACCTTTTGAAACATTCAGATTGAATGCTTGACCTCTAAATTTGAAGGTTCTCCTCCCTATATTTTCCTGTCCACTCTTCTCACGTTATGTGCAACACCAGGAAGGTTCATTGCCTTTAATGTCACGTAACGTGGTTCCCCCTATCCCCCCACGACCTTAGCAACTCCTCATCAGTCTCTTCAATCACTCACAGCTTAGTGATGCACAAGGCCTGAAAAGTTGGAGAACTGAAAAACCCTCGAATGTTCTGATCTGTCTATCAAATGTCACTCTTCATCAAAATTACTCAATCATTCAGTTGACACTTGAAGTCTGAGGTTTTTTTGTGCACATTTTGCATGAAAAAGTGCAAAAGGAATTTTGTGATATGTTTTTGTGAGCTATGAAAGCAGACAAATAATAACTGAAAACAGGTGGAAATGTATTGTTTCTTACTACCATGTATAGAATGTTTGAGTGAAACTCCAAGCAAAGGAAGTTAAAGTGGCAGCTGTAAAAGTTGTGTTTCAGTTCTTGTAGAAACTTTAAAGCAGGTTAAATAACGGGGAACAGCATAGAAAATGTGATTAATCAATAATAATTCCATAATAATTCTTGCATTAGATTTCCACTTTTTGACCCTTACCATCCTTCATTAAAAGCAGCTTCCAGCATCTCACTCTGAAGAATTCCCTCATTAAACCAGGGTTTTAACAGACCTCATAAGCACCAGTTGGGTACCACATTTTACCAACATAAAAAACTATGGTTAAAACTCTAAAGTCTTCTGGGTTCGCTCATGCCTGGTTTGCTTGCTATTGACTTGGCTGCTGCTTGGGCCTTTAAAATTCACACTTGTTGAAGTTGTGGTATTTTGCTTCACACAAATCCTTTATTACAGGGACTAACTTCCTGGTTTAATGCTGCACACTTAAATCCTTTATAAAAGGCAGACTTTAGTTGCTAAACAGGTTCTACGTTTTTAAGGACACTATTGCAGACTATTGCAGCTGCAGATAAGAAATTACTTTTTAGCTGAGTTCCCCAGTATGCTTGTATTACAAATAGAAAAGAATTTGCATAGGATTCTCACCAAACAAGTATTTCCCTGCATCACTAAGCTTTATAGCATATTATGTACACACTTACTGTACCCACAAACAAACAAAAATAACCCTGCTGCCAGATGAACACAGAAAAATGACCCCATGATAATGCTGTGAATGCAAATGAGTAATGTTTTGCAAAGTTGGGGGTAAAAATGTTTTGGTTACAGCTTATTTGCACAAGTTCATGCAAACTTAGTTATAAACGTCTATGCAGATGACACCACTTCTTCTTACAAAAAACAACTTCCTTCAACTTGGGAGGGACAAGATTTTATTTATTTTTTCATAAAGAAGAAGAAAGGCTTGAGCTCAATGGGGCTAGTGGAGTAAAACCTTACCACACAGTGTTAAGTACTGAGCAGCCTTTCTTCTTATTCACCAAAAAGACATACAGGGAGTGCAGAATTATTAGGCAAGTTGTATTTTTGAGGAATAATTTTATTATTGAACAACAACCATGTTCTCAATGAACCCAAAAAACTCATTAATATCAAAGCTGAATGTTTTTGGAAGTAGTTTTTAGTTTGTTTTTAGTTTTAGCTATTTTAGGGGGATATCTGTGTGTGCAGGTGACTATTACTGTGCATAATTATTAGGCAACTTAACAAAAAACAAATATATACCCATTTCAATTATTTATTTTTACCAGTGAAACCAATATAACATCTCCACATTCACAAATATACATTTCTGACATTCAAAAACAAAACAAAAACAAATCAGCGACCAATATAGCCACCTTTCTTTGCAAGGACACTCAAAAGCCTGCCATCCATGGATTCTGTCAGTGTTTTGATCTGTTCACCATCAACATTGCGTGCAGCAGCAACCACAGCCTCCCAGACACTGTTCAGAGAGGTGTACTGTTTTCCCTCCTTGTAAATCTCACATTTGATGATGGACCACAGGTTCTCAATGGGGTTCAGATCAGGTGAACAAGGAGGCCATGTCATTAGTTTTTCTTCTTTTATACCCTTTCTTGCAGCCACGCTGTGGAGTACTTGGACGCGTGTGATGGAGCATTGTCCTGCATGAAAATCATGTTTTTCTTGAAGGATGCAGACTTCTTCCTGTACCACTGCTTGAAGAAGGTGTCTTCCAGAAACTGGCAGTAGGACTGGGAGTTGAGCTCGACTCCATCCTCAACCCGAAAAGGCCCCACAAGCTCATCTTTGATGATACCAGCCCAAACCAGTACTCCACCTCCACCTTGCTGGCGTCTGAGTGGGACTGGAGCTCTCTGCCCTTTACCAATCCAGCCACGGGCCCATCCATCTGGCCCATCAAGACTCACTCTCATTTCATCAGTCCATAAAACCTTAGAAAAACCAGTCTTGAGATATTTCTTGGCCCAGTCTTGACGTTTCAGCTTGTGTGTCTTGTTCAGTGGTGGTCGTCTTTCAGCCTTTCTTACCTTGGCCATGTCTCTGAGTATTGCACACCTTGTGCTTTTGGGCACTCCAGTGATGTTGCAGCTCTGAAATATGGCCAAACTGGTGGCAAGTGGCATCTTGGCAGCTGCACGCTTGACTTTTCTCAGTTCATGGGCAGTTATTTTGCGCCTTGGTTTTTCCACACGCTTCTTGCGACCCTGTTGACTATTTTGAATGAAACGCTTGATTGTTCGATGATCACGCTTCAGAAGCTTTGCAATTTTGAGACTGCTGCATCCCTCTGCAAGATATCTCACTATTTTTGACTTTTCTGAGCCTGTCAAGTCCTTCTTTTGACCCATTTTGCCAAAGGAAAGGACGTTGCCTAATAATTATGCACACCTGATATAGGGTGTTGATGTCATTAGACCACACCCCTTCTCATTACAGAGATGCACATCACCTAATATGCTTAATTGGTAGTAGGCTTTCGAGCCTATACAGCTTGGAGTAAGACAACATGCATGAAGAGGATGATGTGGACAAAATACTCATTTGCCTAATAATTCTGCACTCCCTGTACAATGCAATGCACCAAGTGTGGACACATCCTCCAAGTGGACTCACTGCAACTGTTCCAGGCTGTGTTGACCTGACATGTAGTACACATTAGGGTTGGGAGAATAGACAACAGGCTCAGCCTATGAGTAAGTTTGTTAATAATGATGCAGCGAATAGAAGCAGTCTTAGCAGTTTTAACAACACCCTCTTTCATCTGTGAACAAATGCACCTCCTCAGTGTGCGCCCAAATGCAGCGATTCATTTACTCAAACTCATGACAGAAAGAAAGAAAGCCAGTAGCTTATGTTCAGGAAAAGACATTTGGATGCTGGACATGTGCATGCTCATGCAAGTTAGTCATGTTTGAGTCTTTTGCTCGCACTTCTACGTCTGCACAAGCGGCACACTGCTTTGGTTACATCCTTAGGTTTACCTTTTTCATCCGGTTTAAAGCCAAAGAAATCCCAAATTGGCGACTTTATATTTTTTTGGCTACTAGTTCATCCATGTTCGGACTTCTGTGTTGTAAACGCGCAAATCAATCCGTGCATGATTACATTGCTCCGCCCATCAAGAAGTCTGCACATGTGCAAATATATCGCCCATCATCGGTTATTGTACTGATGATTGTTGGTTGGAAAATGTTTACAAATCGCCCAACCTTAGTACACATCAGGTTAAGTGGAAAGTTACGGCATAGAGTTAAAGATTACATCATAACTTAAGACAGCTTTCCCAAAGAACTCTAAATCATGCTTAAAGCTGGAAATTCTACCTTCTTTCAAAGTCCACAGATTTGCATGTACTTCCTATGTACTGCCCTCTAGTATTACACAGCATGCAGTAAATACTTTTGCTATCAATATGTACATATGTATCTTGGTAAATGTGGATCTGATTTTAGCTTAGCCACATTCTTCCTTTAGCATTATAAATTCTACTTCCTGTGTCTAATTCCGTAGGGAGCTCCTAATCATCTTACCCACAAGACATCCAAGAGTAAGTATATATTCTTCTGTGTAAATAAATGAGCTAAGATCACATGAGGAGACAAATTCGGAAAGCATCCACTTTTGTGCCAGTCCTAATCAAATGTTGTTTGTATCTGTGTGTTTGCATTTGGGTTAGTGGCAGTTTAATGTGAAGGACCACCAGAAAAGTTTGTTTCCTGGAACAGCAGTGGAAGCTTTTTTTTCTTCATTTTCTCCATGGCGCATTCTTAATGTGTCTTGTTTGTCATTTATGAGTCTCAGAACATAAGGATGTGGGTCTTCAAAGTAATTTGTGTATTGCCCCAGTATGTGGTCCAGCTCTTGCACAAAATGGTATTGGACAAACCACAAAATTTAGGCTTGATGAACGTTCATTTGGAGCAAATAAATTTTCTTCCCACACCACTTTGATTTTGTCTATTAAATATATTTGATGCAGTAATTACTAATAACATGTTTAAAAATCTTCAAATGAAAATTTCACAACTCTCTGCAAGTTATAGGGAGCTGTGATGTCTCCTTCCTATTGTATTGTGTTTACAGCCAAAGCATAACTTCCAGCGTGCAGACCTAGACGGCTTCAAGTGATTCCATCCCAGCAGAGGTATTGAGTGACGGGGCGGCAGAGGTTAATCTGGAACATACTTGTGACTCTGTGGGGTTGTACTATCCTGCTTTTCTGACATTGTATTCTGATTTACGGTCCGTCATCTTGCTGCTGTTCACTCTATCACTTCACTGAATTACAGGATTAGGAGGAAGTGATGTCAGCTGCATAGGGGTACATGTGCTTTAACCTGTAACCTCTGTCAAATTATAATAGACAAATGGTACAATCAACACAACCCGTGGAAATGCATTCAGGCAGCAAGGATCTTATCTTTATCTATAGATAGTGCAAAATTCAAAGGTCACAAAGGTACACACTAGTCATTCTTTGGCTACTGTAGCTTAACTGCTTAAATTCGGAGGTGTGGAAGCTTGCATTTGGAGGCTGGGTGGGTTTTGGTAGCGTAACAAGTGGTTGAAGTCAAATTTTTGATGTACTTTTACTTTGCTTTGTTGGGGTTTCCTCTGTATTCTTATAGGGGTTTTTACCCTACAAGTGTTTTGACACGACTGTTGTTGTAATTTGGCACTATATGACTAAAGATAAAATTAACCTAATTTAATTAATCCACAATAAGAAAGATTAGTAGAAGCCAAAAAACTGTTTGGTTCAGTGTCATTTTTCTCTCACTTCCAAATAGATTGGACACCAACTATTTCAAATTATTCAGCTTTGTTTTATTAATTTCACTACCCTCGTGTTGAAAGTGGAAGAAGGAAACAACAAAAAGACTGCATGCTACAAGACTTTCTAAAACAAAAGTTTTGTATCTGGCTGATGTTCAAAGTAAAGCTGCTGTTCTGCTCATAGCAGCATACCCAAAATGACCCACTTTTGCAGCTGTTTGCAGTGTGATGAAGTGACCTCAAAGTTAAAGTTGTTTTTAGTGTTCACACAAGTTTTACTCCCAGCTGTATGATCACACGGTGCTTTGGAAACCCTTTGAAAGGGTTTCATTGCATCCTTCTGTCTCTCTGGCTCAATATGTAAATCTGTACACCCAGTTAGAAAACTATAGGGGAAGTTTGGCAGGAGAGAGTATATGCAGAAACATGCATGTTAGCGTGAGCATTTCGATAGATTACATCAGTGGGAACAAGTGAACTTTGCATACACTGCCCTGATCCTCATGCTCCTTTTTTCTCCAGCACCCTCTGTGGACTGCAACTGGGACGGTAAACTCTGGGTGACCTGTCTTTGCATGTCATTCTTCAAAAGCAGTTACAGTGGGGCAAATTTCTCTTTGACCAGGCACGCAGGTCACACATTAAAATATACCAACTGCACGTTGCTATGCACAAACAAAGCGCTGAGTTCTTCCTGCTGCTCATCCTGACACCCCACCTGCATTATCTACACACACATACACACACCACCTCCACCAAACACCTCTACCATTGCTCCGCTCTAAAGATAGCCCCTCCTGGAGCATAGTCAAAATTTGCCTTTCACACGGGCAGCTGGCCAAAGCAAATAAACCAGCCACATGCCAGCTAACGAGGGCATGAACAGGGTCAGGGGGGGCCTTGCTGGGAGGTTCCAGGAGTGACAGAGGGAGGGACATGGTCACGCAAAGAAAACAAGCTCAGCAAGAGCCAGCCAGCCTTCTCACGCAGGGGCCCAGACATGTGTCTTGTCATGCAACAGCCACCCCATCAACCCAAATTAGGGCTGACGGAAGTAATAAAGCGAAGAAGCAGAGAAGGAGAATGAGAGGAGCGAATCAATCCCCTCCTTGTCCTCAGAGTGTATAAAAGTGAGAGGGAGGATATATTGCTCACCTTTTAGAAAAGTCTTACAAAACAACTCTGGTAGCCTCACTACACCCCACAGTGGAAAGGCTGTCTGCAGTCAGCCACACACACATGTCCTCAGTTAACCTTCCATGAAAGACATATTTAGGAATATGGCAGCATCTCTTCCCATTGATTTTACCAAAAGTTACTGCAGAAAGGAAGAATTTTAGCAGCTCTGATTCTAATATTCAGGTTTGCCCAAACACAAAAAAATACTAAAAGCTGTCTTTCTATGTTGTCAAATAAAGGTTCAAGTTTAAAACGCTGTTAAATACAGCCTACCCTACACAGAATTGCAGGTAGTCAAAGACCGTGATACTCATATTTGGCAGGAACAAGAAATCCACAATTTCCATGTATTTATATTAAATGATCGAGCTAATGGCTTTGGTAATAAAATAATCACATCCGTGTCCCAGATTATAGATAGTGCAGAACAAGATTAGAAACATTAAGGGAAAAAAGAAAGGAGCAGCCTCTGTCTTAGAGGTTCGATGGTCAGAGGAAGAATATGTCAGCTATTGGTGGTCTGTGCCAGATGTGAGGTATAGGGTGCCTCTTGGCCTCCGAGTAAGCATATGGAATATATCGTCCATAAGGGACTACTTTGACACTGTTCTCTCTTGAGCTCATTAGTTTGTGAGGCAACCTTAGCTTTTTTCCCCCCTGCAGAAACTGCATGATTGAGAAACGTGCCACTGTTTGTGTCTAAGTCAGCCACCATGGGAAGCCTGGTAGAGCTCGTGTCTCAAATTACACCATTCATAAAGTCATGTGAGGAGTGCTACTTAAAGAAAGAAAACATATCTTGCGTGTAGCCAAGAACTAAAGGAACTGCATTGCTCAAGAATAATGTGACATGTGATATCCTCACATCTGACTCAAGCATTGTTTCTCACTGAGCTCTACATAATAATGAAATGACAAAGCATGTCGAATGGGAAGAAAAGACATATCATCCAACATAAAACACGAGGTCAGTGTCGCTGTGCATGGCTGCAAAAGCTTCTCACAACAACAGTTTTAAAAGGCTAAAAAACACTCTAAGCTTGACTACTCCAATAAAAAAAGAGTAAAATGATAAATTGGCTTTTTTTTTTTTTACCTGTAGACCAAATATGAGAATAAACCAACAGTGCTTCTATTCATCTGGTGCAAAAATCAGCATTACTCTATCAAACCCAACGATGGACACCATTTAAACACTCTCTCTGAACAATATCACTGCTAATGGTCATTACCCTGCTGACAGCTATGTGTTTACATTCCCCCACAAATGACTGCAGCACTGAAAAGATCATGCCCTATATAGACAAAATCCATTTGATCTTGTCTCAATCCTAAATACCACCAAGATAAAAGCAGTGCATATATATATATATATATA
>NW_024582377.1:3439975-3449120 GCF_018398535.1 Haplochromis burtoni
TATATATATATATATATATATATTTATATCATGACATTCCTGAGACTCCCAGACACTCTGCACATTAGTGAGAACAGAATTATAAAATTCAAAATGTGCTTGATCATGACAGCAGATCTTGCTACACAAACACATAGGTGAATCTGGTAAATGTTCCTTATGCAAACAGATTGCAAAAACAGTGAACATGCATGTCTGTGCAGCTTGTTTCATTCAAACAGCTGAGCAGGTCAGCAGTTCCAGCCTACTTCCACACAGGCCCTTGCTGCAGGGCGTGCTGCAGTCTTGACAGAGAGGACGATTGCAGCTGGGACTGCCAAACGTGCCAGAATGAGCTAAATCCGAGAAGCTGTGAGGTGATTTACATGAAACTATGCTACAGGATCCACCTGTTAGCAGCACTGCATTTAGTAAGTAAATGGAGCTGCTGGCTCACTCTTCGAGTATCTCAAATTTGCATGAATTCCAAAATATTATCAGACTAAGAGGTATAAAAATGTCTGTGCTGGGTCACTGAGACTGAAGCTGCGATGTCAGCTTTAATTCTGGGTTATTTTTCTCAAGTAGAGAAAAGGCAGAGAAGTCAAGAGAGAGAAGTAACAACATTAACGACATCACACAGAAAAGTCAGAACACATTAAATATCTGGGATTAATTTGCTATGTGTAAATTAGAGGATGTTGTCAGAACAGAGGGTTTAAACTGCTGATAAATGTAATTCATTCATCTGGTAACCGCACTATTATTTTCTCTGAAGCATAAAGACATTCTCTGACACAGACTAGAGCTAAGCCCCTAGAAATGAAACGCAGCCATGAGCCATCTGTCACCCAATATGACGACTCTCCTTTCTGAGGGACACCACAGGGTAAGAGGCAGCTGGAGTTTTATCATCTCCAATTATCACAGTTTTGCTTTTGATCAGTTTGCACTAAGAGCTGTAATCACTCTGTCTGTGCCCATCAACACTATTATAAACAATTCAGCCACACAAGTTCCCTATTTTCCCTATTCTTTTCAGTAAGTGGGCAAAGAAATCCCAAACTATTGTCCCTGACCTCTTATCATTGAGTTGCTAATAATTTAAAGATATGCATTAAAAGTCAAAACGACTTTCCTTACTAAACCCATCCCAAAAATATGAAAAAATACCCAAAAAAGAAGCTTTTTAAGGCTTCATACAAAACGTTAATACACCATACACCCCAACAGTGAAGAGAGAGAGGTTTTCACAGGTAAGTGACCAAAGTGGAACATAATTAAAATTAAGTCAAGTAAAGTCATAGTAATGCCAGGTCTCCTTTGGAAATGAGATTTTTAATCTCAATGAGATTTTTTACCTGGATAAATAAAGGATTAATAATAAAGTTTCTCCATGGTAATTGCGTCACAGTTTACAGCTCCAGAAACACAAAGCAATAGCATGCAAGTGGGCATGTGGTACATAAAGCACAAAAGCCCATCCACACAAACCTATTTTGTTCTACCAGAGCAGCGTTTGTTCCCACTTCAGCACAATAAAAAGACTTGATTTGCTTCTAATATATATATGCTTTCATTGCAAAGATTAGTTTCATAGTTACATTCTCACTCTCCTAATGCTAAACAATTGGAGTGTAAGCAAAATTTGACAGAGAGTAAGTTGCATGTGCACCAGCGTCACTACAGCCGGGCTCTTCTGGGTCTAAAACAGTTGATGAATAATAACCTCAGAGGAATCTGTCCCACTGCTGCAGTAATACTGACCGGCTCATCAGCAGAACTGGAGCACTGAAGGGGGTAACCTGACCGCTTGCTGACCCGGCTCCATTTTCAGGATACTAAAATGAACCGAGCTACTCAGGCGGAACATATGAGGTGCAAAAAAGAGGGAATCACGGAACATTATCCGCCCAATTACACAATGAGAAGAGCAACTCACTGGTAAGATCCATACTGCACATAATGTTCAGTGAGCCTGTGGATGAGCCATTGGCTGCCTCAGCCGCAATCTGACCAGTTCAACCTCCCCACCTGCAGTGATCCCAGCCTGGGACAGGCTGTCTCAAAGAGAGCCAGAGACAAAGCAGCTCATAAATATGTGAGCCAGTAAAAAGAATAGAGAAAAACACCCAGGAACATTCTGTTTCATATCCTAAGAGAAAAAAAGTTACTTTTTTTATTAAACTGCAAAACAGAGCAGAGATCATTTCAAAAGACAAAATGCTGTCATGGTGAAATGTTTTGGCATCTAACGGTGAAAGAAGAGAACATGCCATTAATTTTCATAAGAACCTCTCTAGACAAACAACAATAAGTACTTTGTACAGAGAATATACAGTATAACATAGATGCAATATACACTGGGTTTTGTTAGTAAAATGCTGTAATAATCCAGTTGGTAAAAGTTGCATGATCATTACTGAAGTTCAAACAATTCTGAATGAGGAATGTCAGCTGGAACAATGTGAAAGGAGAGTGAAGCTAACCAAAACTCTGGAAAATCAATTGGAGTTCTTTGTCTTTAGGAGACTGTAAAAGATCTGGAAAAATAAACCCAGTAGCTTCCAAATATGTTGGCTTGGATTTTCAACCTGAGAAAACATAATCACACCTACACGAGCTGAAGCTTGAGGTCTCGGTCTGTCTCCTGCTACTTTTAACCCATCAGCCAATTTGTCCAAACCTCTGGTAAGTTCTATATACGTCCGAGGAATGCCAAAATCTGTCCGTCTTTGTTAAGAACATCTTCTTTTGTTTTCCGCCTAATTACGAAATAAAAAAGGAAAACATACTTCTGATTCTTTTTTTTTAAATAAATATTTACTCTGCCAAATTGACTTCAGCAGGATTCTCCTCACATCCCTGAGCCATCTTTAGAAAACAATCAGCAGGTGTTGTCTTGTAGTTTTCAAGCGTTTCAAGGAATTTCTCCATGTGCAAGTAATTTATTTTTCAAGGTGGATTTCTGCTCAGACTGTCTTTGGAAGGACCCCAAAGATGATATTTTAAAGCCTTCCATGTGCTGCAGAGTCAGTAAAAAGAACAAAAATGTGAAAAAAATAAAATAAAATTCTGGCAAGTAATGATTGTCATTCAATGAGCAGTATTTCACTGAAGCTGTGGTAAAGGCAGTTCTGTTATGTGTTATACTAATGCTTTGGGTATTATCCCAGCACTTAAAACATGATAAATAATCTTAAGTGTATATAAAATCTTAGATTTTATATTAAAAATATATAAAATATAAAGGGGAGAAGGGGAGGGGGTGTTTCACTGGTACAGTCCCAGTGAATAAAATGTCAGATTTTTGTATTAATAGTAATGCTGCCCATCTTCTTCATCTTTTATTCATGTTGAGATTAATTTTAATGTTTCCTGGATGACAGATAAAACCCGGTTATCTTATCTTATGATTAAAGTCATTTTTAAAATACATGGAAATCCTTCATTTTAGATTTAAATTTAAATCCTGTGATAAATACCATAACTATAAAGTCAGCACATAGCCTAAGGCAGCGTCCTAAACACCCTTGCCGTGAGTCGTTCGGTACAGGGCCGAGACAGTTGAGGCTCGAGTGTGAAAATTATTTTTCGGGGTTTTTTATCGTTTTTATCATTAACTCGGTTCCCGTTGGTCGTTTCCTGTGTGTTATCAATAAATCTTCTTTTTTGGTACTGGTTTTGTTTTGTTATATTAATCCGCGACACCGTAAAAGGCAAGGTCCGTGAAAATATTGTCGGACACAAAACCGGTCCGTGGCGCAAAAAAGGTTGGGGACCGCTGGCCTAAGGGATGGGATCTTAGTATAAAATTAAATTGTAGTTGAGCAAGATTTTGCAAAAGTTTTCTTGAGCTTAACAATTATGTCTCCCTTAATTTTCACTGTACAAAGCTAAACTGATGACTGAGACAAAGGTGCAAAAGACAGTACCACAGCTTCCGACTGGCAATTATTTTAAGCTGTATAGGCCAAATTGGACTAATATCCCTACCTTGCCACATTCCAATTTTCTTGTTCCATTTAATCTTTCTGTAGTCTATACTATTCGAAAAAAATTATTTCTGGACAGTGGCATGCCCCTTTCTTTAAGACTTGCATAACAAACTGTCTGCTGGCTGTCTACGCCGAGTCGGGGTCATCTGGAAGCCATTTCTACCGGTGCTTTCTCCCTCGTCTCATTTTAATCACCCAGCGCAGCCTCGCATCACCCTCCCCTCCTCTCCCCGCTCCCCGGGGAAGCCGTAGTTCAGTGAACTAGCTCCGCGCATGCCAGGTCGGCATGGCACGCAAGCTCATCCCCGCTCCGCTCTCCTAGCACGCAAAAACTCAACAGGATTAGAAACAAAAATCCTTATACTGTACATAATACATGGCTCCTGTCGGTGGGTGCCACATTAGGAGAAAATCTATCACGCAGCCTGCTCACAGTTAAGAGAGGAGATTTATAGAACAAAAAAATTAGAAGTAAGGTGAATTACAACATGCCCGTTATCCTAATAAGTTATTTTATTAATAATAGATCAACTCTGGGACTTTTGGCACGCTAGAAAACTTTCTTGAACTTTCTTTTGACGCATTATTTTCCTTTTTCTTGTATTATAATTAAGGGGGGTGGAGTCGAAAATGCTTATTGCTGTAGTTTAGAGCTGAATTCTTCATTAGAATTACATACACTGGCATACTTGGATGTGACTTTCAGGCTCACGTGCACACTTATGCACGTGTATAGATGGTATTACATTAAAAACAAAAATAAAGCATCAGCAAACTAATACAGATACTAGAACTACAGATAGTTATGAATTAATAGATTAAGCGTTTGCATAAAATTCAGTTTTTGACCAAAATTCTTTTATTCAGGCAGCTCATCAAAATGTTCTAATGTAAATGCAAATGACTTTAAAGAAAAGTGTGAAGACGTCTGAGGTATACTCAGCAAATACGAAGATCCTACGCAGATCAGTCAAAGGAAAGCACTCATCAAACCTTTGACCTTTTAATGGTACTTATATTTACACAGATTTCTCTTAAAATAATGGTTAACTAAATTTTCAATTAAACACATGCATATGTTACATATTTGTATTTGTGAAACTGACTTACAGCATAGTTACTATCACATTTTTGTAAGAAGTGAGTGACTTTCTCTTGTGAGAGAAGTAACGTTTCCAGCACATAGCCACAGCCCCTGTGAACTGCCTGCCATTTGAACAGGTCAAAATTTTAGTATAACAGCTTTCCAAATGTTTTTGTTATGTGTCTTTTACAAGCCCACAAAATAAAAGGAACCATGCACCAAACCACGATGACTTTCTTAATCACTGCAGCTCAGTGTGTACATGGCATATTATAGTAGCTACATCAATGTGTTAGGATGCACTTTTACAGTGGCTATGGCTTTGTGCTGGTAATGTAACTGGTCACACACTTCTAACAGAGCAGCCAAACCAACAGTAAAGATTTGCAACAAAAAAACATGTGAACTAAATCTTACTACTCCGCTTACTACAGACAGTGATACAACTTTGTTACCTTGCTAATGTACACAGAAAAAGAAAACATTAAATCAAACTTAGCTCACACTATACTTCATTACTGCTGATTTTGTTGTCTTATCATTTGCAGACAGTTAATGTTAGCTAACTGAAGCCTTACATTTGCCTTACATAACCAGCTGGACAACCATCCTATATAAAAATACAAACAAAAAACATCTACACATGTAAAGTGTAGAACTCCAGACCACAGAAAATTTCCAGAGGGAAAAAATAGCATCCCTCCAGCATCCCTTCCCAGGGGGCGGGGCTTCTGGTGACAACACCTTTGTTTCATTCATTGTTTCAGAAATGTGAAAAGTAAAAAAGACAATTATTTTTTACATAAGAAACATAAATTAGTAATGTACAATATATATGACGTGAAAGTGCAAATCAGTGTGGTGGGTGGGATAGATTAGGGAGCAAGTGAACATTTTGTTCTCAAAGAAGCAGGAAGTGTTAGAAGCAGAAGAAATGGGTAAGAGTAAGGACCTGAGCGAGTTTGGCAAGGACCAAACTGAGATGGCTAGACGAGCATCTATCAAAAGGATCCAAGGAAGGGATCGTTGTGAACCAGAGACACATAGGGAGTGAAGGCTGGTCTAATCAAACTGACCAGCTACTGTAGCTCAGAAAAAGTTAATGGAAAAGTTGATGCTGGTCCCAACAGAACATTTTTAGAATACACATTGCATCGCAATTTATTTTCTTATGGGGCTGCATAGGCAAAGACTAGTCAGGGTGCCCATGCCCTGTCCACTGCCAAAGGTGCCAACAATGTGCATGTGACCATCAGAACTGAACCATGGGGTAATGGAAGCAGGTGACCTGGTGAGATGATTCTCCTTTTCTTTCACATCATGTGGATGTCCGGATGGACGTGCATCGCTTACCTGTGGAACACCTGGCACCAGGATGTACTATAGGAAGAAGGCCAGCCAGTGGTGACAGTGTGATGCTTTGTTGCTAAGCATTATTGCAGACCATGAACACTCTTTGATGGAAATGATATTTCCTGATGGCTGTGGCCTCTTTCGGCGGGATAATGCACCCCGCCACAAAACAAAACGGGTTCAGGAAAGGTTTGAAGGGCACAACAAGTTTGAGGTGTTGACTTGACCACCAAATCCCCAGATCTCAATACAATTGAGCATCTGTGGGATGTGGTGTAAAAACAAATCCAATCCACAGTGGCTCCACCTTGCACATTACAGGATTTAAAGGATCTTTTGCAAACATCTTGGTGCCAGATACCACAGCACACCGTCAGGGGTCTAGTGGAGTCCATGCCTCAGTGAGTCAGGACTGGCAGCAAAAGAGGGACCAACATAATGTTAGGTCATAATATTATGCCTGACTGGTATACATGAACAAGAATTGGGTAGCACTGAGAATCAATAAATACACACTACCCAGTGGAGATATGTGACAACACAATAAGCCATTAAACAGTCTTTACCCCGTCAGCTGTCTGGAACAGAGTTCAAATAATGATATTTTTTACCCATGCGAGAATACCACAGGTAATTGTCTCCTGCTCCCTAGACACTCTGAACAAACAGCACCTTCATCTGATCCAAACAGTCTTTCCAGAAGAGAAAATGAGTCTGAAACAGGCTATCTCTGTTTGTCTGGTATGGACAAAAAAGGGGCGCTTGTCATTCGTCAGGTCTTTTCACTAAGACAGCAATTGGGTCAGACAGTGACAATTTTTCCCAGTGTCTCTTTCCTCATATTGTGGTCTGGCAGCAGAAAACACTGTCATTTCAAACTTCACCATCCCAACTAGCAACGTCCGGTGGTTACCTCGCGGCTCCCGGAGATGGAGCTAGCCCAGAAGATGTTTTTGTTGGTTTGTTTACTGATTTGTCTTGGTTGCTTCTAACCACTTTTTTTTTTAGTCTTGGCTCACTTTTGTTCTCTCAAGTGCTGTATTCACTCTCCCCTTCCCTTTTCCTAAGTTCCACCAGCTCCCCAACTGCCTGTTGGACCGCTGACTTTCCTCTCCTCCCTGCCTCACCACCTCACCAAGCCCCCTACCCCCTTCCCTCTTCCTTCCTCCCTGTCGGTGCTGTGCGTGACAGTAGCTCACTGAGAAGTGGAAATGAGACTAGTAAACAATGATTAGCTCCAGAGACGAGGCAGCCTGGCCTACCATTGGTCCTGTCTCCACACAGAAAGCACCCACCCGCCAGCACATGACATGCAGCGGCACATAGACCCCATCCCTGCCTCCAAACCTCCCTCCGACTAATCCACCCCCTCAGCCAGAGTCAACACAGGGTCAGGGCCAACCTTTCACAGCCAGGTTACAAGGAGCAATCACAAGCAAACACGGCAACCACACGCAAAATGCACACATGACACCCCTCTCCCGCAGACCCAGTCATCTGCACCTCCCGTACACATGCACGCAAACTAGACCCCACTCCACCATCCTGCCACCCAAGCACCCCCTCCCCTTCGTCAGCCACAAACCTGGCTCTAATTAGCATTATGGGGATGCGAGTGGCCACATATGAGGACCAGGCTCAGGGAGGTGGAGGAGGAGGAGGAGGTAGGGGTGTCGGTGGTGTTGGTGGAGGTGAGGGGGGATTCCGCCCTTCTAGGAACAGAGAAGAAACAGTCATCCCCCAATGCAGGCAGTATTTTGAAGACATTGCAATGTCTCTGGTTAACCAAGAAATCATTCTAGAGGGTTTAGTGCTCAGCCACACCACATTTCTCAAGACAAGCAGCTCTCAGGCAGAGCTCCAAAAACGCTCGACATCTGCAAAAGGCTCTCAAAGGTCCATTATCATGAAAGAACGACGCATGAAACACTTCACTGACTTTTATTGTTACCTTTGTGTTTGCACTCATAATTTAAATATGCTGTGCACATAAGAACTTCTGTTTTTATGTGTTTATGTAATCAGAGTGTTATGCACTACAGTCTGTGGAGATATGGTTAGTATGGAAATGGGTGACAATAAAAATAATGTGTATGGGTCAGAGCAGTGACTGGTTTACTTTGTAGGTGCTGTCACATAATCTGTGAGATAAACTTTGTGGTGAAATGAACTTTTTAAAAAATGTTTTTAATAATAATAAGAATAATAAATTTGACCAATAAGAAATGTTTCTTGTATGATCTATCTGTAGAGTAACATATTATCTTTTCCCTCTTAAAAAATATTTTCAGCATCTGCTGTCATTCTCTACCACCCACACTCCTCTGCTCCTGTCCTGTTGATAAAGACAGAGTGCGCCTGTGGGGTAGCAAAGTTTCTGTCCCTCTCACTTAGTGACTTACTTTGGAAATGTTTTAGTACCTTTAATGAGGGTCATTACCTCCTGCAAAAATAAACTTAACAGCTGGTGGAAAAACAAGAAACACATTTTTTTTTATCTTCCACACAGCTTGAGGAAAATGTTTTGCTTTGGGAAATAACCACATGATGCTATAATAAAATAATTAACGGGAATATGATTGTCCATTAATGCAACTCGATCTAAAGAGAAAACCCACGGGAAAGTGCGGAGCTTCTCATTTCCTACTTAATTAAAAGGGAGAGAAGAGAATAAAGGTGGACTGCGACAATGAAGTAGCCTCGCATTTGCTTTTGCAATCACTGGGGGGGG
>NW_024582377.1:3449852-3461941 GCF_018398535.1 Haplochromis burtoni
TAAAAAAAAAAAAAGAAGAAGAAGAAGAAAAGAAAGAAAGAAAGAAAAAAGCGCACACACACAAAAGACGCACTTCAAAATGTGCAAACTATGCAAGTTCTCCCACTAACTAGGACAGTTTGTTTAATCGGTCACCAGTTGCTACGTCTTTTTTTCCCCCTCTCCTCCGTAGGCGGTCGTTCACGCTGCTCGCTCACGGTGTCCCTCGGCTCTCTCAAGTGCGCGCCTCCAACAGCGACCGGCAAGCAGAGAGATAATATAGCGGGGTCTGCGGGGCTACCACAATGGGAGGAGTATAAAAGTTATCCCGAGCCCTGCCCACCAACTGCAAAAAATATAAGACACTGGAGTGAAGCAAAAAATCAGGCACTTAAGCCTGATCTTGATGAAAAGACTCTGAGGGAGAAAAAAAACTTTGTTCATTATCAAAATGACCTCACTGTCATTTCAGTAACATCTAAAATATTATTATTTTTAGATGCTATGGATATATAAGTGATTTATATTTTCCCCAAATAGTCAGCAGCTCTACTAACTTTGAAACTATTTTTTAAATCATTTTTGAGAAGCAAGTGTGCAGGAAGCTCGTCACAATGGCACTGGACCCTGAGTTTGGTGTGAAGAGCAGCAGCAGCATCATCAGAGAATGGAGCGGACAGGTACAGCCTGCTCTGGTTGCCACCTTTGTTTTCCTCTTCTGTGTGGAAGCCTGCCTCTGGGTCAGGAACCTCAGGCTGAAGAGAAGACTGCCGGGACCTTTCGCCTGGCCCGTGGTCGGCAACGCAATGCAGCTGGGCCAGATGCCTCACATCACCTTCGCCAGGCTGGCCAAAAAATATGGCAACGTGTACCAGATCCGGCTGGGCTGCAGTGATGTTGTGGTTTTGAATGGAGAGAGAGCAATCCGCCAGGCTCTGATACAGCACAGCACCGAGTTTGCAGGCAGACCGAACTTTCTCTCTTTCCAGATGATCTCGGGAGGCAGGAGTTTGACATTTACTAATTACAGCAAACAGTGGAAAGCACACAAGAAAGTTGCACAGTCCAGCCTCAGAGCATTTTCCTCTGCAAACAGTCAGACCAAAAAAGCCTTTGAGCAGCACGTTACAGCCGAGGCCATGGAGCTGGTGCAGGCATTATTGCGTCAGAGCACTGATGGACGGTATTCTGATCTTGTTCATGAATTTACAGTAGCTTCTGCTAACATCATGTGTGCTCTCTGCTTTGGGAGGAGGTATGGACACGATGACCTAGAGTTCAGGACCTTGCTAAAAAGAATGGACAAGTTTGGGGAGACAGTGGGTGCTGGTAGCTTGGTAGATGTCATGCCCTGGCTTCAGTCCTTCCCTAACCCAGTGCGTAGTGTCTATGAAAACTTCAAGAACATCAATGAAGAGTTTTTTGGTTTTGTGAAAGACAAAGTGATGCAACACAGAGAGTCCTTCAATCCTCAAGTGACGAGGGACATGAGCGATGCCATCATCAGTGTGATTGAGCACGGAGAAGACAGCAGGCTGACCAAAGAGTTTGTTGAGGCAACAGTCACAGATCTGATTGGAGCAGGTCAAGACACAGTTTCAACTTTCATGCAGTGGATTGTCCTCCTCCTGGTCAAATACCCAGACATACAAGCCAAACTGCAGAAGCTCATAGACAAAGTAGTCGGCCGAGACAGACTCCCATCGATTGAAGACAGAAGCAGCCTGGCGTACCTGGACGCCTTCATCTATGAGACCATGCGCTTCATCAGCTTCGTCCCCCTCACCATCCCACACTCCACAACCTCAGACGTCACCATCGAAGGGCTCCACATCCCCAAAGACACGGTGGTGTTCGTCAATCAGTGGTCCGTCAACCACGACCCTCTGAAGTGGAAGGACCATCACGTGTTCGACCCCTCACGCTTCCTCGACGAAAGCGGGGCCCTCGACAAAGACAAAGCCAACAGCGTGATGATTTTTTCAACAGGAAAAAGACGCTGCATCGGTAACCAGATCGCAAAGGTAGAGGTATTTATATTTACAGCAGTCCTGCTACACCAGTGCAGTTTTGAGAGCAACCCCTCTGAGCCCGTCACTCTCGACTGCTCTTATGGGCTCGCGCTGAAGCCCCTTCCATTCCGTGTCAGCACCAAGCTGAGAGGAAAGCTGCTTGGCTTAGTTTCCCCAGCA
Source organism: Haplochromis burtoni (assembly GCF_018398535.1). Lineage (NCBI taxonomy): Eukaryota > Metazoa > Chordata > Actinopteri > Cichliformes > Cichlidae > Haplochromis > Haplochromis burtoni. The sequence continues at coordinate 3,452,024 of NW_024582377.1, forward strand.
TGAACAGCTTGCCCCCAAATACTGAGACTCCAGCAAATACTTTCCCACCTGTGACATTTAGATGAGAGTAGGCTATCCATATACCTGCACTAAATAGTATGGTTGTATGATTATCATATTTAACAGTGATATTTAATTCATATTGTAACATGTTCTGTATTTGAATTATTGTCAGTGCAGGGCTGAGGACATGATTTTAAAGATGTATCGTTAGCTGCAAAAGGTCAAAAAGCATACTTGTGGAATAGATGTTTGTTTCACACTATACTTGATCATTTTTGTACATATTTCTGGGCCGTGCGTTTGTCTTATGCTTATTAAGCATGTGAGTGGAAAAATTAGCTAAACCTTTCAAAGTCAGTTTAAACTATTATAACTGTATTGAATGCTTGTGAATGTCATCAAGTCACTAGCTGACTTATTGTTGTAACTTGTAATATGTAAAATAGATGTATTTAACCATTGCCACATAAAGTCACATAAAAATGTTTATATATATATATATGTATATATAATTTTGTTTTTTCAGGAATTTAAATTTAAGCTGTTTGACTATCTACTGTACTCACAGAAAGAACAAAATAAACAGAGTGTGTTGATCAAAGGAGACAAAAATGGCATGTTTATGAAGCTGGGCAGCCGAGCCGGAGTCTTTCATCAAGAAGCGTACATCCCTTTTTCAAAGGATGAAGAAGTGATGCTGCAGTGGAGAATGAACTTCACAAACTTCATGGACCCAGATTTAACTTTTTACTGTACAAGCACTCCAGCACTACCCATGCCAAATGCATGTCTCCCCAGTACAATGAAACACATGTGAAGCAAATTTGCATAGACATGTTTGTTTACAGTAACTTTTACAAAGCTACATGGATGTCACTGCACTCTCTTAAAGCCGCTGTATTCAGGAATCGATGTTGTGATGCCCAAGGGATGTGTTTCTCTATCTGCATCGGGGCAAAGATAAAAATGAAATAAACGTGAGTAGGCTGTTAAGGTGTTGTTTTTGTGATAATGTTTCATTCAAGACCTGCAGAGGCTCTATGTAATGCAAAAATAAGCTGTATCTGAAATGAATAAAAGTGAATTTTCAAAGCTCAATGTGTATTTTTATTTAGTCTTGAAAGTTACGCTAAATAATTTATCTTAACACTGCTCACTAATGAAGGTGTATATCTCAGTTTCAAAGGATTTTTAGCCCCTGTTAATGATATCAGCAGCATGACGCTTTGTTTTTTTCCATAAATAGAGCAATATGGAATATTTGAATTGTGGTTGGATATCAATAAAACCCAAGCTGATGCTTTTTTTGGAATCTCCTTGTTGCACAAGCACCCACATAAGCAGATTTACAGCTGTTTGCATTCTGTTTCAGACTATTTTGATGCAACCACAAGCCTAAGAGTGATATTATCTCAGAGAGCTTTGCATAAAGGTCTATTATGCCAACAATAACATTGTCTATATATTTTATAGAGCATAATAAATTGTGCTGGTTCAGTGTTTGGAGTTTGAAACCTCTAGCTTTCATGATGGTATCCCAGAGGCCTTTTCCCTGCATGGTTGTAATTAACAGCTTTGCTGTAAATAGCCAAAACCAAGTCATGTTTAAAATGGTCTCAGAAAGTTGTAGGAAAGTGAAAAGAACAAAGGAAACTGAAAATATCGAACTCCTCGTCTTATATATTACAATATATACCTCCTTGAATAAACTCTCACAACGATAAATTCATATTCGATATTTTGTGGTCATTCATTTTTGGCCACACATGGTATGTGAAAGTTGTTTATTTTTTAATTATGTGCCATTCTCTTGTACAGTAATTCTGTGCTTTGTGGCAGCATTGTCAATTAAGTAGCTGCTCTCCTTTTCCAACATCATCCTACAAGGGACGCTGCTGGAAGCAGTCCTGAGTGGGAATAGGACTAAGGTCAAAATGGGAGGGGAGAGATAATAAAAAACCTGAGCCGCTGAACCCTCCCACCGTAGAGATACATATAAGCGAAGTGTTAAGGCTTGAATCTGCATTCCTCTTAAGTGGTCGTCTGAAGACGCACTGCTACACTGCTAACTACTCAACCTGATCGAGCTACTCTCAATCACCTGAGAGGCAACCCTCTACTTTTTTTCTCCACTCAAATATTTCAATATATTAAAGACCAGAAAAAGAGGAAATTGTTTTCAATTTTGAGTGAAATCTTTATTAGATGCAGTGGATGATAGAACAGCAATGGCTCAAACAGATGCAGAGTTTGGTGTGAAGAGCAGCAGCAGCATCATCAGAGAATGGAGCGGACAGGTACAGCCTGCTCTGGTCGTATCATTTGTTTTCCTCTTCTGTTTGGAAGCCTGTCTCTGGGTCAAGAACCTCAAGCTCAGGAGAAGACTGCCGGGACCGTTCGCATGGCCTGTGGTGGGCAATGCCTTGCAGCTGGGCCAGATGCCTCACATCACCTTCACGAAACTAGCGAAAAAGTATGGTGAAGTGTATCAGATACGACTGGGCTGCAGTGATGTTGTGGTCCTGAATGGAGGCCAGGTTATTCGTCAGGCCCTGATACAGCACAGCACAGAGTTTGCAGGTAGACCCAACTTTGTATCTTTTCAATTCGTTTCCGGGGGGAAAAGCATGACTTTTACAAATTACAGCAAACAGTGGAAGATGCACAGGAAAATTGCTCAATCTACAATCAGAGCTTTCTCATCTGCCAACAGTCAGACCAAGAAAGCCTTTGAGCAGCAGATTGTGGCTGAAGCCACAGAGCTAGTTGAGAGTTTCCTCAAGCTCAGTGCTCAGGGCCAATATTTCAACCCGGCTCAAGAATTGACAGTTGCTGCTGCTAATGTGATTTGTGCCTTGTGCTTTGGGAAGCGTTACGGACATGATGATATGGAGTTTAGAGCCTTGTTGCACAAGGTGGATAAGTTTGGACAGACAGTAGGGGCTGGCAGCTTGGTTGACGTGATGCCCTGGCTTCAGTCTTTCCCTAATCCAGTCCGCACTGTCTTCAGAAATTTCAAAAGCTTGAATCAGGACTTCTTTGCATTCATCAAGAACAAAGTGGAGAAGCATAGGGAGACCTTTGATCCAGAGGTGACCAGGGACATAAGCGATGCCATCATTGGTGTCCTTAATGAGTCAGAGAAAGGCGAGGAGCTCACTGTAGGCTACACAGAGGCGACTGTGGCAGACTTGATTGGTGCAGGTCTGGATACCATCTCCACTGCTCTTCACTGGATTGTCCTTCTGTTGGCCAAACACCCTGAAATTCAAACCACACTCCATGAACTCATTGACAACGTGGTGGGGCGAAACCGGCTGCCATCTGTCGAGGACAGACAACACCTTGCTTACCTGGACGCCTTCATATATGAGACCATGCGGTACACCAGCTTTGTTCCTGTCACCATCCCCCACTCCACAACCTCAGACGTCACTGTCAGCGGTCTCACCATCCCCAAGGACACAGTGGTATTCATTAATCAGTGGTCCGTCAATCACGACCCCCTGATGTGGAAAGACCCACATATCTTTGACCCCTCGCGCTTCATTGATGAAAACGGCTCCCTAAACAAAGACTTCACAAACAATGTGATGATCTTCTCAGCAGGGAAGAGAAGATGCATTGGGGACCAGATAGCCAAAGTTGAGATATTTGTGTTCTTTGCGATTCTTCTGCACCAGTGCAGCTTTGAAAAATGCCCAAATGAGGACTTCTCTTTAAACTCTTCCTATGGCTTAACACTGAAGCCTTTAAATTACAAGATCACTGCCAAACTCAGGGGAGAATCACTGAAAGGCCAGTGAAAAGATGTGTGAGAATGGGTTCTGAAAATAAAAGGGAGCATTGCTATGTAAAGTATGCATCCTTAAAGAGGAGTTGTGTCTGCATCAAACAGATTGTGCACCCTTTTAAGATGACAAAGAATATATTTGTGACTAAAGCAAAAGCTATCGGTTCACACAAATGCAAAAATATTTGCAACGGCTGACGTGCTTTTTAAAAGAGAAGTCTGAAATTGGCATTGGGAGCAAAATGCAAACTCAAACGCAGTTTTGCCCTTCAGTTCTGAAAAACTGCGACTTAGACAAGAAGGCCTAAATATGGAACAAGATATAATGACAACTTTGATGTGGGCTCCTCAAAAACCACATACCATAATAAATCTTAAGTACGTATTGGTATTTATATGAGGGTATTTAGTGGGAGTCACGCTGAATTGCAATATAAACTGGTGGTGAAAAAGAAATTTCCCTCTAGACTGTTTTTTTTTCGCTGACATGCCCATGTGTGGTCTCATTTGAACAGTTATTCACCCAGAGAACTATTTATCTTTGTATGTACTGAATGATCGAAGTTATTACAAATCCAGAATGCAAGCCATGTGCATTTGTGCGCTCATAAATCACATATAGTGCTGATGTATTCTGATAAGTACTCATGTAATGTATAAAAGCCATTGATTTCATTGTACCTCATGCTGTTTTCTTCTGTACACACAATATACCACATGTGTGCATACCACGCTACTGTCTGAATAATAAGCCAGACTCTTTTGAATTGCAACATAATGCTGTCATAATCAACATGATCCATTCTGTGTTCTACAGTGCCTTTAATGTACAATAAACATTTCCTACTGACTTCTGATTCTTTGGGGTGTATCGGAGAGGAGTGCTGGGTATCACAGGGGCCAGAGAGGTCAAAGAGATAATAATAGAAGCTGATGTCTAGGCTCAGTGTTGTGGTGAAAGATTAATATGGGTTACAGGCCCTGCGTGCCTTGTTGTATAAACTTAACATGCAGGCAGTGACTCAGTAAATTTGTACAGGCAACAGTAAGCAGCCACAAGCTGCCCTCATCAATATTTAACCTGGATCGCGCCGTACTTTTGACTAGTGTGCGACTAGTTTTTCTTTCTTCTTCTTCTTCTTTTTTTAAGCAAATAGACTGAGATGCTTTTCATTTATTAGGCTGACATCATAGGTGAAAAAAGACACTTTTGGTTTAGTGGAAGCAAGCCCGATCCCTTCTAAGAAGTCTGTACTTACACTGCATATATAGTGCTCTAACTACACAGGCTCGTTTCTTATTTGCTCGTTTCAAGCCATCTTCAACGATAAAATGCTCCCAACCGAGTTGTGTCATATATAAGTGTCCAATAAAGTATCTGTTTTTGCTGATTATTAGTTATTTCCTATTTTCATCAAATAAACAGCGAGCACTGTTTGCTGCCGTTCTTTAGGATCAGACCCACCTGTGTTCATATCAGCACCTGTATGTCACTTGTACTGTCGTGGGATTTAAAGCAGCAACTACGCAAGTTTTGTATCAGTTCCAACACATTCAGCATCCCCTCCTGAATTCCTCCCTCCCTCCCTCCAGACAGACTGCTTATTTTTGGGAAAACCAGAACCACCCCCATGTTCAACATTTACTCTTGCTGTAAGTATAGTTTGTAAATATTAGTCTAAGTGTGGGTAGCAGCTTATAATTTTCATTCCTTTTTTTTATTTATCTCCCTTGGGATGTCTCATGGGAGCACTGGCCTCAGTCAATGGTCTCGAGTCTACCTGCAGGAGAAGAAGTGTGGCTGAACTTGTTTCCACTTGGGTTAAAATCAGACGAGGCTGAAGACATTCTGTACTGTTGCAAGCTCTCCTTCTTCTGTTTTTTGCTCTGACACCGCAAGGACCCCAGAGGAAGGAATGGGCTGCCTGACCTCCCCCGTTTCCATCACTGCTTCCCAAAACATCCATGAAATGTGTCCAGCTGAAAGCCTCCCTTTCACCCTGAGTCACCCGCTCCGCGCACACCCCGCAGCCCTCGAACCTGACGAGTTTCACTCCTTAAAGGAAAACAAAAAAAAAAAGAAAACGCGTACAGGCGGATAGTTGTTCAGCTCTGAGGTTATTCACATTCTGCACGTACACAGAGAGCCACAGAGTGACCTCCCACAGCTCAGGGCTCCATCCAAAAACGCCCCTCCACACTGCGAGGGTTTTGACATGCAAAGTGCAGTCACTGTTTGGTAGATGACATGGTGAGGTAGTATTACTTGGAATAGACCATATCCCATTCTCCAGAAGAAGAAAAAATCCGCAGGAACACAGTGGAACATTGTGTTTAAGCATTGACTAGGAAAAGACTCATGTTCTTGTTTAGCCAATCTTTCCTATTCAGCCGCCCTCAACACCAGCGCACTGACCACAGATACACTCTGCATCCAAAAAGTGGCAAACAAGCACTGTGACTGTAATTCTCTGCGTGGCAGTGGGAGCTAACCCAAAGTATTAAAAAATGTGAAGAGAGCATTTATCATTCTGCAGCAAGGGCAAAAAAAAAAATCGAATAAAGTAACCAAGCAAATATTTTTCTTTCAATAACAAGAACAAATAAGTCTCTGGGATTAAAAACAAACAAACAACAACTACAAACTATAAATCAAAAGTGACAAAGGTAGCATTTCCAAGGAGTAAAGTAATCAAAGCCATTTCCCACATATTCATATCCTATCACGTGATATAACATCCTGGCTTTTGCATGCACATTTCTTTCCAACTAAACTAAATACTTTGATGTGTCCTACCTCCACCTCCTCTGAAGATGTCCCAGAAACTCACGACCCTGCTCAAACACTGAGCTGTGCTATTTCTATTAACCGTGGTGTATTTGTGACAGATTTACACCAAATTTCCTCCACTCCATGAAAGCGCACAGGCCGCCTGCCACATTAATAATCCTGATTTCTTTCTAAACTGGTGCTCCATCTTTTAAACGACTCTCATTGTGAATCGATTTGTCTCCTGAAAACAAGAAAAGAGCTGCAATTTGCATTTCGAGCCAGTGTCACATCCACCAGAGGATTTTTGTTTGATGTTCAGCGTTTCCTCTCCTTTGAATGCTCTTTGGAATTATGTCATAGGCATAAACACTGAGCAGGACTTATAATTATGGTCTGGTTAACATTATAATCAAGCCGTGCCACCTTAAACTTTGGGATCCTGCTGTAGTCTCTGCATTTTAACACATTGCTGACAGAGTTTAACAGCTAGCGACCCTTCCCTATGTTTTGGGCTACAGCCTCACGCAACCATCATAAAGACATGTCAAGTGACCCCCTTTCTATAAACAATTACCCAACTCATTATTATAGGGTGGAACAGCTAGTTCTTGTTGTTTTCTCTGTGCTGGGATTATGTTTTGGAACAGTGGCGAAGCGAAAGGTCTTTGATATAAAATAACACAATGAGCAGTTCCATTTGGCGCATTTCTTTTCATATAATAAACAATTATTATTTTCAGGAAGTGGAAGAGCGTGAGACACAGCAAAGCATGTGGTTTTTGTTCATGGATGGGAGTTTACATCACGCTCTGACACAGTCACTCATGTTAAGTGGATTTAAGTGGTCAGTTTTGTTACGTGTGGAAACTGAGCGACGCTGCCTTCTAAGGTTTAGGTTTTTATGTTAAATGGCTAAACTGACTGCCAAAGAACCCCTGTGGGTGTGGATGAGAGTGTGGTGGAGAAGTAGTCTGCAGTGTTCCATCATCGAGACATGCTGACCTGGAGGCTGATGTTGCAAAACTTCCTCCAGGTGACGGTGGAAGGTGGTGAGTAATATTAAACAGAACTCTTACATGGCATCGCATCACTGAATGAGAACTATGATACTGTCACGACCTGCGGGATCGGCAAGGCGCTGATCAGCATCTCTTCACTCCTAGCCCCCCTTCTCTTCTCTTTTTCCTCTCTCTCTCCCCCTCCCCTGTTTTGCTGGGGCGGAACTCATGGCGGGTTCACGCCCTCGGTCCACGCCTTCCCGGATCGTGCACACCTGGGCCTCATCAGACCAGCTGGTATATTAGAAGGAGGAGATCAGCTGTTCAACGCTGGATTGTTGTGAAGGCTCTTATTCCCCGGACCCGTCCCCGTGTGAAGTGTGGAAGGAGTGACAGGTCGCTAGCGGAGTGGAGAGAGGCTGTTCTGAGCGCGTGTGTGATTTCCCCGTTTTCCCTGGAGCCCTGCCCCTCACGTCTTGTATATAGCACTATATATATATAACCACATATAACCTCGCACTGTCTGTACATACACTTGGTGAAGGTCTGTAATAAACAATCTCTGTTTGAACGCTACCCAGGAGTCCTGCGAGTGGATCCTCTAAGCAACCCGTGACAGTAGCTGGGTAAACCAGATGAGGAAATTACTCAAAATATGTGGCCTAATGCCTGGGAAATACAGTCCTCATTAGCTCACAAATTTGGAGAGACTTCTGTTGGAAAACCTGATGTGTTTTTTTATCGCTCCCAAACAGAAGCCTGAACAAACTAGCACTCTGCTAGGCTGCTGAAGGAATGCTGAAGAACTTCTGGTTGCTCATGCTCAAGTCTTCAAGTTTTGCTCCTCAATGTAGGCTCCAGAAGTAAGCTTCATACACTCAAGACTAGGATCTGTTTGTTGTCACTGACCTCTTTTTGCTCTTCTGATTGTTGTTTTGTTTAGGTTGATTTTCATAAAAGCTTTCATTTTATATCACATATTTATCACATTACCAGCAAGACCATTCGACTGGGTTTAACCCCACCTTTTGGCCGGGGCCTCTCTGCGTGGACTTTGCATGTTCTTCCGATTTCTGCGAGGATTTTGTTCAGGTACTCCGCCTTCCTCCCACAGTCCAAAGACATGCAGTTATTGGGGTTAGGTTAAATCGTGATACTAAAATGGCCATAGGTGTAGATGGTTGTCTGTCTGGGTGATACCCCACATCTCGCCCTATGACAGATGGGTTAGGCGACCCTGATAGGAATAAGCGGAAGACAATGGATGGCTTTCCTTGGATGGGCACCACTTTAACTCGAATAAATTAATACTAATAGTAAATATTAAATTTCAAAAATAACAAGAAAACTTACTTGCAGTACCTTCACGGACCACAAAGAGGCTGCAGACCGCACTTTGGAGACCATAGACCATATAGCATCCTAATTATGTGCATCTATATTGATTAATGCATGTTTTGTCTAGATTTGCCTTCATTATACTATAATCTCATGTTTGTGCATGTTATTGTTGGTTTCTTGTGATGTTTTAAAAATATATGTTGTGAAAATTGTTCATAGTAAGGTTTAAATAAGAGGAGACCCCATTTTCACCATGCACATTCCTCATCGTCTAAACAGCTGCACCTCTTTACTTTCTATGAATGACAACAGGACTTGGCAAGATTTCACTCAAGCAAAAATAAAAACTCCCTTTTCATTTGCCAAACCTAGAAAGCATATTAGATTATTATAGTATGTCTCCTGCAAATAGCTCATGACCTCATTTGTCTCCCGATAAAGCCATTCTCCTCAGACCCACTGAGAAAGTTTCTGGTACTTTCCTGTAGGTCCAGCACCTTCAAGAGGCCATCAATCTTGTGCAGTGTCAGAGATAGCGGTGTCTCCTTCTACAATAACAAACCACTGGAGAACTGTTTTGCAACCCAGACTGGAACTTCTTCAAGAGGCACAAAAAGCTCCCCCTGAGGAGCACGCATATCTGATTTGTTTTTGAAAACGGAGGAAATAAATCAGATTATTGCTTTGTGTATTTCTTCAAGTAACACAAAAGCCTTGGAAACGCTCGGCAGAGAGATATCCCATACACGAGTGGGTGGAAGAATTGAGAGTAAATAAAAAAGGGGCGCACATGAGAGCTTCTTGAAAGTAGTTTAAAAAGACATGACTTTGATTAATTTAGCAGAATAGATGGGATTAGTAGGAATTAATGTTGGAAAAGGAAACTAAAACTAAACATAATCTGTCTCACTCTCTCGCGTGTGGAGTGTATTTTCTCGCACCGTGGCAACAGGGACGGTGGGATCAGGAAGTAACTGTTGTATATCTGAACTGTGCAAAGCTTCAAGCCC
>NW_024582377.1:3461961-3464950 GCF_018398535.1 Haplochromis burtoni
ATTTCTTTATATTTTGTTAAGAAAATAGGAAATACTTGCAGTTTTTTTAAACATGAGCAAACAAATGCAGCACATAAGGCAAAAACAGAGTTTGTGCAGTTTAATGAGCTTGAACGTCAATATTTGGTCAGACCACCTTTATTCTTCAACACAGCCTGAACTCTCTTAGGCAGATTTCTTGTAATTTGCAGCACCTCTGCCCTGACCTTCTGTGTACAAACCGATGATGATTTGAACCAAAAACATGCATCGCTCTATCACTCTCACTGATTTTCAGTCCAGTTCTTGTGTAATTTGGCACACCTCAGCCTTTTCTCCCCGTTTCCCCTCCTTAAGAATGGCTTCTTGACAGCCACCCTTCCACTGAGACCCTTTTTTAACAGTAAATGGTCCGCTGAAGAGCCAGATGCGTCTCTCAGGTCCTGTGTCAGGTCTTTGGGGGGTATTTCTTTTCCTGTCTTTTGCACACGATGCTGACATTTGCCAAGTTTTCAGTTTTTTGCGAATCACCTTCTTGTTGCAAAAATACAATTTTTTGCCTGTCAAAATCCTTTTTTTTTTTAGATTCAACTAAAGAAAGGGAAACAAATTAGGAGTTTTTGTCACCGTCTGCCTGTAAAATGTACCTAAGGATCTAATTTAAAACTGGTTCTTTGCTCAATTGTCTGTCATGTGTAGACACAACACTGGGTTATTCCTTGAGTTAGGCACCAGAACAGAACCCACATTTCCGCTAGCAGGTGACTGCTATTGTTACGGCACTTTGGTGTCTTGATCACTGTTATTCACTTGAACTGTCTTTCTTTTGTTGGCTTAAACTCACTCTGAAGATTTTTTACTATAAAGATTTTTTCTTAAACAGATCTTTATGTTGCTTAATGTTGTCTGTGGGTAAAGAAAAGAGATAAAGCAGCCGAGATGAGGCATATTTTCGCCACATCTTGGCAAAGCGCCAGTGCATAGGTGCCAAACAACTGCAGTTCTTTTAATGGCCACTTAAAGCTCGCATCACAAGTAAGTAAATATTAAAACTCCCAAATTTACAGAAGAAATGAACGTGTTACAGCATGGAACAAAAAGGTTTTAGCTCTCTAAACATAATTTCCCCTTTCATTACAACCTTGTAGGGTTTAGATTTTCATAAAGGTTGCCTGTTTAAATTATAGTTAACCTTAAAGTTTTAATTAGCAGAGGTATAATAAGCCAGTGGTAGGTTAAATCTCCGGGTCTCCAAATGCTGTCTAATCTACAATCAAAACACTTTCTGGTAACATATATGATACCAATCAGACTCTTGCCTGTGCTCGGAGAGACACAGAGTGTTACTGCAAATGCAGAAGATTTGTAAAAAAGTGACATGTTAAAGTTCAAAGGATTACCCAAATGCAGGGCAAAGTGGCAGGGAGGCAAGGAGTCCAAGAAAACACAGAACTCAGTGAGGTGTACCACAAGACAACCAAAGTAGGGATGAGGAACCTTGGCACTGGAGCTGGCAGCAAACACAGGGCATAAACACAGAAAACCACAAGTGGACGAGCAGAAAAACTGTTCAAACTTGGAAACTACATGGAAATCAAAGCAAAGATGGATGGGACAGACAATCAAAATGGAAAGGAAACAAACAAAATCCACCAAACTCTGATGGGGAGAAATACACTCTCTCTACTTTTAAGATTAGGCTTCAAACTTTCCTTTATGATGTAGCTCAGAGTTATGGCTGGATAAGGTGACCCTATGCCTGGTTCTGCTGAAAACATATGAGAAAACTAAAGTTAGCTGAATTTCTGTTTCCAGAGAGCAAAGGCTGCCCCGCTTAAATCTTCACCACAAAGCAAATAAATGAATCACTTAAAATGTCAAATTTTTTCTTTAAGTGAACTTATTATAATATGAAGCATACTTAACCTTTTCTTGAATTCATGACGGACGACGTGATTGTGACAGGCACCCACAATTGCAATAACCGCAGTGAAAAGGGGGAAATTTGATGCGGACACCTACACACCACAGAGAGGCTGTTCACAAGACTTTGGACCCTGGCAAAGAGATCTTTGGCTCAAAGGTTTTGGACAGAGTGTGAGGCACTGTGCACGAACGTCAAGTTCTTCAACATCAAACTCAGAAATGTACTTAGGACTTACTTTGTCATATTGGAAAGGAAAACAGGGGAAGAAAAGGCTCCAATCCATTGCCACAAATTCTAAAATCCCTCCATGTTATAGCGTTAAGATTTCCATTTATTTAAGCCCCAAAGCAGGAATAAATACAAGTAGGCAGAGACTGCTGGCTGTATGTTGTGTAACACAAAATCAACATCATTAGCCTGTGCCAGCATGTCTCAGCAATCATCTGAATAGAATACAATAGAATAGAATAAGAATAGAATAGCCCTTCATTGTCATTGTACATATACAATGAAGTTGTGGGTGCTCCACACTAACTGTGTAGGAAAAAAATAAAAAATTGGAAAAAGTTGTAAAGTGCTTGGAAGTAGTGCAAAGAAAAGACTTGCTGCATGTAGCAGCAGCTTCTGGTCCAGGTTACTCTTCCTCAGGACACAGAGGAAGTCCCCTCCTTTACCAGGGCGTTGTTGTTGTGGGTTCAGGTGAGATTGGTGGAAATGTGGGTGCCAGAAACCTGGAGGTGGAGACACAATCCAGCTGTTCACCATTTATAATGAGTGAGGGTTGGCTCTGTCTACACCTCCTCAAGTCCAGGATGTTCAGCTTCAGGTTAATTTCTGAGCATCAGTAGGACAAGTTCTCTACCTCTGCTCTGTACGCTGTCTTAACAGTGATGTCATTATGTTTATAGAGGAAGAATTGATTGAAAGAGTTACTGAATTTCGTTTTTTGGGTGTAATAGTGGATGAGAATTTGACATGGAAATCTCATATTGAACATATTAGAAAGAAAATGGTCAAAAGTATTTATATTTTGGGTAGTATAAGAGATTTATTAAATTATAAAACAATGCGTATTTTATATTT
>NW_024582377.1:3465526-3493801 GCF_018398535.1 Haplochromis burtoni
ATATTAGTTTGTTTCCTGATTTTTGGTGCCCACCGGTGATATAAGTTCGATGGTAGATAGGGGGCAGGGCTTGATAAGAATATTTTCTTCTTCCTGCTCCTTTTCACACATGGTTGTTGTGTTTTGTTGATAGAAGATGTGGTTGTTTTGTTTGTAGTACCAAGTGTGAAATAAATAAAAATGAAATGAAATGAAATGAAATGTCAGCAGAATACTTCACAGAGACCTTGGTTAGGTGGGTTGGTCTGAAGTCATAGGTGTGCAGGCTGTACAGTAGGGGTCTGAGAGTGCAGCCCTGCAGGGGGGATGTGATGGAGGTCCAGTTTGGTGGTGAGGATTTCTGGAATTATGGTGTTAAATGCTGAACTGTAGTCCACAAACACCATCCTCATATAGCTCTTCCTGTTCTCCAGATGGCTCAGCGCTCTGTGAAGGGTGATGTTGAGGGCATCCACCGTGGACCGATTTGCCCTGTAAGCAAACTGGCGCGGGTCGAGGGAGGGGGCTGGACAGTAAGCTCTCTATAGCCCCTTTTCCATTAGTACCTACTCAGATCAACTCGGTAAGGTTCGCCACAGTTTTCACGGTTTCCATTAGGTCATCGTACCTGGTACCAGTTCCAAGCAATCCAAACAGGTACTAAGATTTGACATCATCAGACTGCATTGGCTGCAGATTGGCTGGTCAGTAGTGTCACTTGATGAATCATGAGAGCGTCTCGTTCACAAAGATCAAAACCACCATTTTTGAAACCTGGAAATGACAGAAATGGCTACAAAACAACGCCCTGTTCCCCGAGTCTGACAAAATGCCACAGACCGAGCAGCGTGCATATTCCTGCCTCGAAGTCGACCTTTGTTGTAGTGTTCGTATCACATATTAATTACATCACGGGATGCTTGGACGTGTTGCTATGACGACAGCCACTCACTTTAGGTAGGACTGTTTTGTGATGGAAAACCATTCTATCCAAGTTGAGTCGATCCAAGTAGGTACTAATGGAAAAGGGCTATATCCTCCTCCTGTAGGCCTACTTGGCCTGTTTGATGGCCCTCCTCAGGGTGGCTATGGCAGTGCTGAGAACTGTCCCTCAGCCTGATGACTCAGTTCTGATAAGCACCTGTACTTTATTTGTCATCCAAGGTTTTCATTTAGGAAAAACCCAGATGGTTTTAGTCACTGTCACATTCTCTACACAGCACTTAATGTGGAAAAGAATGGACTCCAGGTCCTACTGTTCGAAGATGGACTAATCTGTCAAACATAAAGGTCCTGTAGCTACAGAATCCAGAGTGAGTGTGTAATATTACATAATGATGCTAAACCTGAGAGAATAGATTAGAATATAATGGAAGAATCAGAAAAAATATTTCTGTAATTATGATTTAAGGTGAATGAGGAAGGAGCAATGAGCCTTGTGCTGTCATCATTTTGGGGCAAGGGTCATCAACTGATAAGGAGGTCAAGATACTGAACCCCGAGTGTCCCCGAGTGTCAATGTTAGACAAGCGCCTTGTATAAATGTGTGTGTGTGATTAGGTGAGTGAGGCTTGTAGTAAAAAGGTGCTTTGAGTGCTCAGTTTGTGTTAAGAAGTGTTATGTAAGTACCAGTCCATTTACCACAATCTGGGGTTTTATGGTGTCTACATGAGAAAGTCTAACTCATTGAAATAATATTTTAACCATCCCACTGAAAAAAATAAAAAATAAAAACATGTCACATCGTCCCGTGTCAAACAAGCTACCCAGAATTCATCTCTTTGCTGCTGCTGCTGTTGTGGAGCCCCCCCCTCCCCCTCCATCCCCGGCTTTCATGCCATCCCACTTCAAGCCTGCTTTTTGGCAATGCTTAATGCCAGACCAAAACAATTTAGCAACACGCTATTTGTGTTCATAGGGATTCGTTTTCAGTTGTTTTTACATTCCCTTTTTCGTAGTGGGCTTTGATTGCCTGTCAGAGTCTCCCCACTCACTGAAAGAGCAAACGGTTTTCTGGAGCCGACCACTACACTGGAAATACATAGCTCTAATAAGACTTGGAACGCTCTGCGCTTGGAACGTGCAGGCTTGTTAACAGTGTGAGATGTTATATTTCAGTTCCTGTTATCCTAAATGACAATTTCACACAGCCTATGTGCGGTGCCAATTTCGATGGTAATTATTGGCTGAAAAATGAAAAATGTGCACTGCACAATCAACAGAAAGCTTATTTTAAATCAACATTTTGACATTTTTAGGAATGCTACTTGGTCTTAGACAAGCAGTATTTTTTCACTTTTTGGTTTCGCGCCCAACAGCACGGGCAGCACGGTGGCACGGTGGTTAGCACTGTTGCCTCACAGCAAGAAGGTCCTGAGTTCAATTCCACCATCAGGCCGGGGTCTTTCTGTGAGGAGTTTGTATGTTCTCCCCGTGTTTGCGTGGGTTCTCTCCGGGTACTCCGGCTTCCTCCCACCGTCCAAAGACATGCAGCTTGTGGGGATAGGTTAATTGGATAATCCAAATTGCCACTAGGTGTGAATGGTTGTCTGTCCCTGTGTGTTGGCCCTGCGACAGACTGGCGACCTGTCCAGGGTGTACCCTGCCTCTCGCCCTATGACAGCTGGGATAGACTCCAGCGCCCCCACGACCCTGATAAGCGGAAGCGAATGGATGGATGGATGGGTTTCGCGCCCTTTCATCAGCACCGTGATGTGGTATTTAGCACTGTTGCATAAGATGCCTAAGGTGCTGGGTTCAAATCTAGCAGAGGGCCTTTCTGTGTGGAGTTTGCATGCTTCCTCCTGCGATCCAAAAACATGGGTTAGGTTAATTAGTGATACTAAAATTGCCCATGAGCTATTTCTGTGTGTTGGCCTGACTGATGATCTGTCCAGGGAGGCATCTTGCCCTACAGCAGCTGGGATGGGCCCAAGCTCAGCCCAGAATTGGACAATTGGATGAAAACTTCTGCAAATGACAATAAATGATATAGCTGGCAAATCCATAGGAGTAATTACCTGAAGTTCATATCGGTGCATAGATGTGCGGCATGCCCGGTGCTTTATTCATCACTCAATAGTTTTCCTAGAGCACACAAGCTACCAAGGTGTTGTGCACAGTTTCTGGACGATTGCAGCGGACAATTTTCATCTCCTGCCTATCTGTGTGTCATACCTACATCTTTTCCTTTCTCCCTGAAGCTGCTCTCTTCCTCACTGTCAGTGTTGGTGGGCATTTATTCCTGCAAAAAACTGGAGCTGGAAATTAAGCATAACACTTTAATCAGAGCCAAACAGATTTCGATAATTTCACTGACCGTCTAAAGCCTAGTTCTTAGGGACGCACAACAAGCGTCACCAATATTCAGCTGGATGAGCATCCAACATTTCCTAGAAGACAGATGTCCACAGGCTGTCACATGTGTGAGTGCTGATGTTTTAACTACGTGAGGTTTTCATCATGCTAGTGTGCAGGACAATGCATCTGCTGGAGGCTTGAGCGCGATTGTCTGTGCGGCCCATATTCAAAGCGTCATACGGGCAGCATGGGTGCAAGAGAGGTCCCGGAAGACTGGCTTAGCTGCAGTGGAGGTGTGAATTATGAAGAGTAAAAGAGAGAGGATGATGGGCGCTTATCGAAATGCTGCGGCTAACACAAAGTTCCGGAGACACCGTTTACTCAGCCTGCCAGCATTAGACAACTTGGCAAGCCGTTCGTCTCCGTCTCCAGGGTGAGCAGCCATGTTTGATCTAACATAGAGGAAAAACCAGAAGAAACACAGGAGCCAACTGCGTCCAGGCTGTTTGTGTAAATGCTGATTTCCAGAGAGATATTAATCTGCCTAGATGTCAGTGTCATGGTTTGGCAGCATTTTAGATTTTTAGCAAAAATGCGATAACATTCTGCATACCAGTGCATCATTACTAAATCGCACATGAATAGGTATTTGGGGAAAGCTGTTAAGTTAACTGGCGTGCAAAGTAAAGTAAAGTAAACTGTTGTCAACAAATATGTGTTACACCATTAAACGTTTGGCGAGTGATCTCAGAGCATTATGTAAGACGGCGGCGCCTGTGCCAGACCCCAAAGCAGAGTGCAGAGGAGAGATTCAGGTGCATGCAGCTGAGCACGCAGCTCCCTACTCTGCCTGCCATACTTGGAAATAGTTGGTTGAACTTGCTGAAGTTGATTTCTCCGGGAACAATCCCGAGCCAAGCCTTTTAAAAGTGGCTGGTAGTAACTGTTTTTGAAATATTTGCAGTTTTTTATGCTGATGGGACAACAAAACGTAAGCAGGTTAAAAGATTAAACTTCTGCATTGTCACAGCAGCTCCTGTTCATTACATAAATCGAGAGCAGAAGGAGTTAATACATATGCAGTGAGGTAACTCTGTTTGAACTTTACTGGCTGTGCGGGCCTGCAGTTCACCTTTCAGATACAATAAGAGGTCCATGCAAGTGTGCCCACTGTCTTACTTGGAATTGAAATTTTTATTTCAGTCAACAACAACAACAGATTATAATTTTACATAAAAGTACTCAAACAGAAACCGAAAAAGGAATAGGCTTATACTTATCCTATCCCTCACCCCCATAGAAATAATCAAATCCTTAACCAAGAAAATAAATAGCATTGATAAATAAGTTACATAGCAGTTTGAAAAGAAATCAATGATAAATCAAGAAATTAAATCAACACAAAAAAATGTTAACAAACAAATTTCTATAACCTTGTATGATACTAATTTTTAAAATCTTCCTGAAGAATGACAAAGAAAAACACATCTTCAGTTCATCATTAAGTCCATTCCATAATTTCACTCCCAAAACTGACACACATCTAACATTGGTTCTCACTTTAGGCATTTCAAACTCATAAGACCCCTCAAATCATATTTTCCATCTCTTAGATGAAACATCCTTAAAATACAAATTGGAACATTCTTTTTCATCACACGATATATCATTTCTAAAGTTTTAGAATATGTCCATGAATTTTAACATAGACGATCCTACAAAAGACTGGTTGGTGGACTCCCTATATCCAACTTTATTTATTATTCTAAGTAGTATATTATTTATACTTGATAAATATAACTTCAGAAGTATCTGATACTGACACGTAAATCTTAAAATGTACAGTACTGTGAAAAAGTATTTGTTCGCTTCTTGTGATTTTTTTTCAAATGGCAAGGCAATATTAGAAAAAGTTATTGACCCCCTTATAATCATTAATTTACTGCGATTATCCATATTTTTAGAAAGCTGACTTCAATTTCTTGAACACAGAATTGTTCGCTTAAACAGAACAAAGTTAAGTAGGCTAAAAGATCTCGAAAAGCAACAAATGATACCATGATCTAAAAAATATTTATGGACAGCTGAAAAAAAACTCATAGACATTAGTCTGGAAATGGTTGCAAAGCGATTTCTAGGGCTTTGGGATTCCAGCAAACCACAATGGAGAAAACTTGAAACAGCTGTGAACCTTTCCAGTAGTGGCCAGTTTACTAAAATTACTCCAAGATCGCATCAAAGACTTATCCAGGAGGTCACAAAAGACCCCAGAAGGTCAGAGGGAAAATGAGCAAAAAATATCATCCATGGGAGAATTCCAAGGTGAAAACCAAAAACAGGACGCAAAGCTTCCTCTCGCATTTGCCAAAAAAACTTCTGGATGACTCTCAAAACTTTGGGGAAAATATTCAGTGGACTAATGAGGCAAAAGGTTTCAGTCCCTTTACATCTGGAATAAAACTAACACAGCATTTAATAAAAAGATGGGAATTGTATGGCAAGGAATCACAAAACACGGGAAACAAAGGTGGCCTAATGTTTGCCAGTCTTAGTGAGAGGACCCAGCCCGCATCTCCACCTGAGACTAACAGTACAAAAGTTAGAGAAACAAAGAAAAATAAGCTTCACCGTGACATAAACAGGTTATCTCTGATTAATATTAAAATGTGTTTGATGAGCTGAACTATGTCAGTGTGACAAATATGCAAAAAATAGGAAACACAAGAACTAATAGAGCCCAACTCCCTCCAAAAGGACAAGGGTCATATGAAAACTTTGAGGTTTTATGATGTTTTTCTTACAAAATGCTAAAATTACCCTTTTTTATCACAATGTTTGTGTGTTACTGGGACATCCTAGGTCATTCTTTTGCAAAATGAAACCAATGACAGCTCTCCCCATGCCAAGGTCAAATACTTAGCCAGCCTAGGTGCTCGTGTTCCCCAAGGCCTAGTATATTATTGTACATTTTGAAGTTTTACCGACCTGATTCTCACCAAAATTAAATCAGCTTGAGCTGTTACTAGGATACATCATTACACAAAATGTGAATACTTTTGATGCTAGACTGTTAACACTGACAGATGAACAAACAAACATAACTGGCTGCATACGCCTTCCCTTTGAGGAGACAATCAGGCAGGGGATGAATACTTTATCATCGTATGTCTTAATTGGGGATTGGAGAAGAGTTTGATAATAAATATTATTTACTTTAGTGGTAAAAGATTGTTAACTAGCAAAGGAGTAGCAAAATATAAGAAAAAGTAGAAAGCTATGGAAATAAAGACCTATAAAATAAAAATCTACAGTAATACATTTTTAGACAGAAATCTGTTTAACCAACTATGTCTGATCTAAAACTGAATCAAAAGCACTTTCGTCTTGCTGGAAATGCAGTCAGACTTGAGATGAAATCTATAGAGTGCCATTTGATGACTCAGAGGAATGAGGGGTTTGTGGCAGGACTGACAGACGGTGACTCAGATTATTGTGCACGCACACAGGAGGGCACAGTTTTGCCAACCAGTTCCTTTTCTGTGACTAAGAGCGAGATGAGTATCCACCAGCGTTCAGCTCAAACACCCGTCCACCACCATCCGCAGTCAAGCCCCGCTGCAGTAGGCAGAGAAAGGGAGGCAGGAGCCTGGGTGTCTGCTTCAATTCTCCGAACTACAATCACATAATGGAGGAGAATCCATTAAACAAGTCTGGACTTTGGATGACTCCCCAGAAGCACAGGCCCCCTCATCATACTCTACCACCACCCCCCACACATAACCCACATCAACTCTTCCTTTTACTCCTCCCACGCGCACTCCCACCCCCTGCTAGCTGCCAGGAACTAAGATGCATAGCCCTTTGCAGAGAAACGCCTCCAAGGTAGCACTTCTCTAACTGCCAGCAAAAATAAGACATTCTGCTCTCTCCCTCTTGTCTTCTCTTCATCCCACCTCCCCATCCCGTCTCCTCGCCTGGAGCTGCTGCCAACAGCTACACTCTGCTTTGGCCCCTTTTCCCCCTGTGGCTCTAAATGAAACTTGCTCAGAGCAATTTATGGAAGTATGGACGTGCCAGATAGAAAGGTAAAGTCTGCTGCCTCAGATAGGTTTCTATGTACAAACTGGAGCAAACATCTTGTTGCGTTTATTGTTCTTCAGTTGGAAATTGAGGATTATATGGTCTGTAGAGCATCTGGACTTGTCCGTGTTTAAGAGCCAGCCCAGGATTGCACTTTCAAAAGAGAACCAGCCAATATCTGGGGCATAGTTCATTAAAAAAAGAGTAAAGCAAACAAAAATATTTGCATAAAAAGTACTTGGACTCCGAGTCTTATTCTCTTGGCAGATGCTCTTGCTGCAACCCCGGGTGCAAACCGTAACCATAAAACTCAGAAACTCTACAGAAATCCTTACCCTAATCTTAACTCAAGTCTATTTTTAACACTGTTCCAAATCCCCCAAACCCTAAGCCACCTCTTTTTAAAATAACAACAGGATTTTCTAATTCTTTTCAGTATTGGCTCTAGTCTTTTTAGGAATAATTACAAGGGTTTCAAAAGAACAAAAACAGCACAAAAGGACCCCTGATGATCCTCTAAACCTTGGCTCAGGCGATTAGAGGATCATCAGGGGGTCCTTTTGTCCCTCTGTGGGGGGTTTCTCCCACTAGGTTTATATCTGGGACTCTCCACCATTTGACCTTAGAAGAAGCTTCTCGGATGAAACGTCTTCAAGCAACTTAAAGAAGTCCAGACGCTTTTCTTTCCAAGCTCCTTTGACCACGGTAATGTCATTACTGTCCACGGGATTTGCTGTAAGGAAAAAGCTGGATGGCCTGCAATGCTAACGGTTCATCATTTTAGCTTTTAAAACATTATATCATCTAGCCCTAACCTATAATTAGCACAACATCATGTCCTTAAATGTCTGCAAAACTTTTACATGAGGGCTTCTAATAAAAGATCTAAAAGCTCCTACGTATTTGACAGCTTCTATGAAGTCAGGACATAAAGCAAACTGGTGCTTGCTTACAGACGTATGAGTAAATGACATCTGTCTTTGTACTTGTGGTATAGGTCACTAATACTGGGGCAGATGAACCTAAATGTACTGAAGCACAAATGTTCACTGACTGTAATGGCCACATCTGCATTTTAGGTCCAGTGCAAACGTGACGACACTTGAGTGCAAATGGATGGCTGACTGCATCCTCCTGAGGGGACCAGCTGAGAAAACACTTGTCGCTACACACTCCACAGCACTTGAAAAAAAAGCAATCAATCAATCACAGACATGGATTATCAGGCGATTTCACAGGGAAAAGCATACTTAGCACAACTCAGTCCTATTTAATTCCATCATGTAAATGGATAGCATGGGAAATGCTTCTTGGTGTACATAAAGTACAACAAACATGAGCTTTTGAAAACTCAGGAGAACATGACGGAAGAAACTTGTGTGCTGGATCTTATACCACTCCAAGTTATTATTTTATGCTCTGCTAACTTTGAACAACAGTGAATAAGTAAATATTAAATACACAAAGCTGCACCTATCAATGCAGTTACAATAACTATGATGACATGTGTACAGTATGTTCAATATGAATTTAGTCATTTGGTGAGTAGAGACTTATCACCTGGCTCCACGGGCCCCCTTCAGCTGCGCACAGCATTTCTTTCCCACCCACAAATGTACTTTTTGGTTTAGTCTCACTGCTCTCATCAGCCCTGTTTCCAGGACGGGAAGTGTTGATGCAAAGCAAATGGGGATTAGCTAGACCTGATAGCAGCGAGAACACTAACAAGGGCTAAAACATTTTTCTCCCATATTGGCTTCTCTTCACTGGTGCCCTGTGAAGACCCCATAGTATTGCATCATCCCAATAGAGCACTTCACTCTCAGACTGCTGGTTTACTCGTGGTTTCTATATTCAAACATAGAATGGGAGGCAGAGCCTTCAGCTTTCAGGCCCCTCTTCTGTGGAACCAGCTCCCAGTTTGGATTCGGAAGAGACACCCTCACGCAGTTGGGGATCCACTCATCCCCAACTGGTCATAGCAGATGGCTGCCCCTCCCTGAGCCTGGTTCTGCTGGAGTTTTTTCTTCCCACTGTCACCAAGCAGTTGCTTACAAGGGTTCATCTGATTGTTGGAGTTCTCAATCTGTATTATTGTAGATCTTTGCCTGGCAATAAAAAATGTCTCGAGGTGATTTTTGTTGTGATTTGCCTTTATAAATGGTCACTGACATTAAAGCTGAGAGTGCTCTTGTGAAACACTCTATTATGTAGTCAAAGACATGCGTTAAGAACAGGATAAGTATAATAATAAGTATAATAAACTTCAGCATTTTTTCAGCTCAGCAACAAACTAAATAAAGGTCTTGATCAATGTTTGTTTTTTTAAATATAAATGCAGTCAAGCCTTTAGAAATAATAAGTGTGTAAATGGGAAAAACATTCACTATTTTTCAAACCAAACTCTGGGGAATTTGTGTTACTCTCTAACTACTAAACAGTAATCAGAGTATAATTTTGTATTTGCTCTCTACTCCCAGCACTCGAGAATACACTGAAAGCCTGAGGCAATGATAGCAAAAGAGAGCAGACATGACACCGATCTGTCAGGAACAGCATACAAAGGTGGAGCTTGAGTGCAGGAGGGTTGCAAAGTGGCTTTCGGGAGTAGCAGAAACTCCAATAGTGCACTCTCCACAGAAGCTTACCACCCAAGCTATCAGCTGACTTGGGATGGCACTGAGATCAGATGTAATTGGCTGATGATCAGGATCAACTGTCTTTACTAACACTCTGCTGGATTACAAACAGCCTGCTTGCTTCAGGACACTTGGATCTGTAGAGCACATCTGTCAAAGCTGGATGTATTTGGTGGAGATAATGCAATCTTTTATGACTGTGCATTTTTCCAGAGAAAAGGCTAGAACGAAGAGAGGATACGTGTTGGGAGTGCCAGCACTGTTCTGAGCACAGTGCATTTCGGGGAATTGTGCTCATTCGTGCTGTGATTGGAAATAAAGCAGACATTTGTTTAGCACAAGGAGTGTTAATTTGTCAGAGCACTAATTAGATGTAAGCAGACTACGTTGGTCCGTACGCCAACTATAACATGGAGAAAATGGCACTCTCACACAGAAGAAATGGCCAAGCTGGACTGATGAAATTCCACAAAGGCCAAGGACATTCATCACTGTATGTAGAAACAGCTAAACACAACAGCAGCTCGATGCCAGTGCAAGAATATGTGCAGCCAAAAATGTTGATTGAGTGGGCAGGAGTCACTGGAATAGGACACGGGACTAACTCACAGGAACGGGTGAAGCGAGAAAAGATAAATGGTGAGGCACATTTCAGTTTGGCATCTCTTCACCTTGGTAAAATTAAAATGACAAACCTGCAGAAAAATGTGCATGGTTTTCAAGAACCTGGCACTGAAGTCGACAAGATTTTCTTTTTCTGGCAGTTTCTTTGCATTTGGCCTGAGATTCAGAATCTCTTGGATGGCGCTCTTAGCTATCACATGCCATCTGATGTGGTCAAATAGCTCAAAATGAAAATATTGTGTGCAATTATCCAACATTAGCGTTTAAAATAGGAATTTTGGGCCAAAACAAAACAGAACCACTGCTTTATCCTAAATGTCACTGATGTGGGAAAGGAGGGAGCTGCCGCTCTTTCCCAGTTTTCTGGATGAGCTTGTGACATCCCCCTCAGATAAGTGTTGGGAGTATATAGATAAAGCTTTCCATGTGGCATGTTCTTTTTTTGGCTCATTCCTTTTCCAAGCTGCCAGAGACCTCTGTTTAATGGAGTGGTACAAGGAGTACAAGGGGGAGTAAACACTGGAACTTTAGAGGGGAACGCTGAACATGCATGAAGGAAAATAGTCCTTCCAAATGACTGTGATGGCTGAGGGACAGAATGTGTACTAATCTGGGCGAGCGGCCAAGCCAAACAACCCAAGGGGGCAAAGGGGAAACTATAGTAGCAGAGGGAAAAGAGGGTCAAATAAAGTATATAGAAGGTAGATGAGACAAGGCGAGACGTGCCATGCAGCACAGAAATGAAAATCTGAAAAGCCAAGAGGGAACATCTGAGTTGTAGGAGTGTTTCCTTTGAGCAGGGGATCAGAGTCTGGTTGCACAGGGATATTAAGCATCCTGTTTAATGGTGCTTACCATCTTCTTGAAAAAAGAAAACATGCTCCCGCATTCACCCTTGTGTGAAAACATACTGTATACACCGTGTCCGGCAGTGCATACGTTACATCTGTTGCTGCCTTTCTCCTCTTTCTCGCTTATAGACACACACTCAGCCTCCTGGGTGCCATTTTCTGTGCAGCGGTATTTGCTGCCAAGTCGAACAGCTTGAGCAGCAAGGAGGTCCAGAAACCCACAGGGAGATGGTACGTGACAGAG
Source organism: Haplochromis burtoni (assembly GCF_018398535.1). Taxonomy (NCBI): domain Eukaryota; kingdom Metazoa; phylum Chordata; class Actinopteri; order Cichliformes; family Cichlidae; genus Haplochromis; species Haplochromis burtoni. The sequence goes on from NW_024582377.1 coordinate 3,477,244, forward strand.
AGCAGGCTATGTACGAATGTGTATCAGACTGGAGCAGCCAAAGTAGATTTTATGCGTAGTGTGTGTGCGTGTGAACACTCTTGAAAAGGTCTGCAAGCTTGCATAAAGGTATACAAATATATGATGAGTGGCAGTGCGGTTTGAGAATTAATTATGCGAATGAGTATGTTCCTGTGGAACAGGGGAAGGATGGGAAAGATGATGCAGTGAGACGCAGAGGGCAGAACATCTGATATCCATATGTTCATTTGGCTAAAACCATTTTAATCAAGCTTGTGGCTTCGTGGAGCCTAAGTAGCGGCCTGTAAAATAAAGAATAAAGCAAGAGGCGCACAGCGGCCCTGCGTGTGCTGTGTGCGTGTGTGACCCATTGTGCGCACACGTGTGTGCAGACTGTGCCTGGTTCCACCACAGAGTCATGGGGATAAAGAAAGGAGCGGGGCATATGAGATTCATGTTGCATCGATTGCTTTCTCTCCAAACTCTGAAAGTGATTTTCTCACTGTATCTTTCAGGAAATGATTCATTAGGCTGTGGCCCAGTTGGAATCACTCTGACATGGAATAAGAAACAGCTCCTCACCCCAGGCTGGTGCATTTGGAGTGCGCACTGAGACAAAAGGGGGAAGATGGGAAGCAGCCCATGAAAGCAGTGATGTGAGGGAGGGGGATTAAAAATGGCAAGAATGGATGCAGGCAGAGAAATGGAGAGTCGGGTTAGAAGGAGAGGAAGGATTGAATGAAGGCAGGGAGGCAATGGGATGGAGGGACGCAGAGAGGGGAAAGGGGAGCCTCTGTGGCTTTGAGTCAGCGGTACAACTGCTCCCAGATAAGCTCCTCTTTCCTGGAACTCCACAGGAAAACTCAGCACGAAAGAGAATAACACAGTGTACTAATCTTTCTGAGGTCATCTTGAACACATCTTTGTCAACTGTTTTAGTATCCTGTCTTGGCACTGAGGCACTTGGGAAATCAATGCCAAAGCAATATATACAGATGAGTAAATTGTGGTTCGACTAAGCAGAAAGACATCCCCAGACTGTGGTTAGATGACAGAGCAGGTATATGTTGAATTATTTTTCCCAATTTCTCTGATTAAATGGGACAATTTGACTGGTTTTACTTTACAGTGCATGACATGTTCAGCTTGGCAAACTGCAAAAAGTCTATATCTTGGCCAGATGACTAGAGTTGCTAAACAGAAACTCAGATACCACAATGTGCCTCATTTAAAGTCGGATACTGGAAATAATTAGGCGGATTTTCTATCCTCCTACCTCTGTCATCCCCTGTGTCCCAGCGTAGAAGGAACACCCATGTGATGTCCACAGCTGTGAGTGCTAACAAAGTTGCTGTCTGAGTGTAATAAATGACTCTCTGATTATAGGAAAAATGAATAAAGCAATGAACCACCTCAAGTGACTTGCTATGATTCTCTAATCTGTCCTCCCATGGAGTCAAATACCAATTATCCATCAGATGCTGTTTCTGTTGTCATAGAGATACACACAAGCGTCCAACTGTGGCACTTGTTTTTGTTACTTTCACTTTATCCCACTGATTAGTTTTATGCACTTAAAAGTATTTCTTTAAGGTGACGATCTGGTTTGGGATCAAATATGCTAATTTACACATTATGAGCCCCTCCTTATTTTTTGCTGGTCCCCTTTCTGCTGCCAGAACATCCCTAACCCATCGAGGCATGGACCCCGTGCCTCGATGGGTAGGGGCGATCGTGGCTCAAGAGTTGGGAGTTCGCCTTGTAATTGGAAGGTTGCCGGTTCGAGCCCCGGCTTGGGCAGTCTCGGTCGTTGTGTCCTTGGGCAAGACACTTCACCCGTTGCCTACTGGTGGTGGTCAGAGGGCCCGGTGGCGCCAGTGTCCGGCAGCCTCGCCTCTGTCAGTGCGCCCCAGGGTGGCTGTGGCTACAATGTAGCTGCCATCACCAGTGTGTGAATGTGTGGATGACTGGATATGTAAAGCGCTTTGGGGTCCTTAGGGACGAGTAAAGCGCTATATAAATACAGGCCATTTACCATTTACCCCTGAAGATGTCCTGTGGTATCTGGCACGTTAGCAATAGATCCTTAAAGTCCTGTAAGTTGCAAGGTAGGTCCTCCATGGATTGATCTTGTTTGCCCAGAGCTTTTCTTAGATGCTTAATTGGATTGAGAGCTGGGCCACCTCAAACTCGTTGTGCAGTTCCTCAAACCGTTCCTGAACCATTTCTGCTTTTCGCCAAATCATCCGGCTATCCATGCAGGTTCTTCTTCCATTGCCTACTTCTTACAATGCTCCATGTTCCAGTTCTGATGCTCACGCACCCATTGTTGGTCCTTTCGACAGTGGACAGGAGGCATCAGTGAGAATGGCAGCCCATGACTCTGTCAATGGTTCATCACTCCCACATAGCAGACGGGTCTGGCCCTGATCTGCTGTCAAGCCGGCACTGCTGGCTGACTTCTGGCATGCTAAGTGGTATGTCATCCAGATATGGGCCAGGCCTGGCGAAGGATGGTACAGTTTATGTGATGGCATGCCATATCTGGCTCGGTTTTGGTTTGGTTTATGTGGCCGAAGCTCATAGAAAACAGGCTGGCCCAGATCCGGCATCAAGCTGGCACTTCTGACTGACTGGTGTCATGGCAGGGTGTGTGTCAACCTGATGTCAGGTCTGGCAGTGATGGCACTATTTATGTTCCTATTTTTCTATTTTAGTTTAGTTATACTGCTATGGTAGCCAATGTTTCAAATGCAGGCTTGACAGGTTTGTGAGTGTACACTTTATCCAAAACCTTGTGAGGGTTTACTCATATTTACCACCAGGTGGCTGTAGCACAGGAGGTAGAGCAGGTCGCCTACTGATCGGACGGTTAGTGGTTCGATCCCTGGCTCCTCCAGTCTGCAAGAGTGTATGAATGTAGTTAGGAAGCGCTGAGTTTAGAGAAACTGTGTGATTGGGCGACTGTTGTATAGAGTGATTTGGGAGAGCAGAAAAGCGCTGCATAAGAATCAGTCCCTTCACTGGCTCAACAGAGTTTCGTCCTGTTACTTTTGCACTATTAAGCTGCACTATTTTTGCAGACCTAAACTTAGAAAAACACATTAAGACAATAGCAAAATCAGCTTACTATCACCTCAAGAATATTTCAAGGATAAAAGATCTGACGTCTCAACAGGACCTGGAAAAACTAGTCCATGCATTCATCTTTAGTAGGCTTGATTACTGTAACAGCATCTTTACAGGTCTACCTAAAAAACCAGTCAGACAACTACAGCTCATTCAGAACTCTGCTGCTCGAGTCCTCACTAAGACCAAAACAGTGGACCACATCAGTCCAGCTCTGAGGTCTTTACACTGGCTGCCTGTCCGTCAGAGGATAGACTTTAAAGTCCTGATGCTGGTCTATAAAGCTCTGAATGGTTTAGGACCAAAATACATCAGTGACCTCCTGACCCAGTATGAACCTTCCAGATCCCTCAGGTCATCTGGATCCGGTCTTTTATCAGTTCCCAGAGTCAGAACCAGACACGGAGAAGCTGCATTCAGCTTTTATGCTCCTTATATCTGGAACAAACTCCCAGAAAGCCTCAGATCAGCTGAAACACTCAGTTTATTTAAATCCAGGTTGAAGACTCACCTGTTCTCAGCTGCATTTGAATAAAGCACCAAATCCACACTTTTAAGCTTAAACTTCAAAACTTACATTTTAACTACTGATTTTATCTGTTTTGATTTTATAAACTGTTTTGTTTGTTTGTTAATTAGTTTGTTTGCTTGTTTTAATCGATTTTAAATCATGCTTTTTATTTGTTTTTGTTTCTAATGTCTCTGTAAAGCACTTTGAATCACCTTGTTGTTGAATTGTGCTATACAAATAAACTTGCCTTGCCTATTATGTTCCGGCACATGTTGTTACATGGCTTGATTAAGGTACACATTAGGCTGGCATCTGAGGCCAGACCTGAAACTGTTCTGGGCCAGCAGTGTGTCTGCAACTGGCCTTGTGCTGGCCCATGTGTGGGCCACCTCTGGCAAACCAGATCTGGGCCACCAAAGGGCCGTCATTCTTTGCGGTATGTGGACCATGTTTAAGCACATTGTGTGGGCCAGATCTGGGCCATATCTGTATGATATCCCACTTACCATGCCAGAAGTCAGTTGCTATATGGGCTGTTCCTTCTTTGGACCACTTTTGAAAGATCTCGACCACTGCAGATCGGGAACACTCCACAAGAGCTGCAGTTTTGGAGGTGCACTGACCCAGTCATCTAGCCATCACAGTTTGGCCCTTGTCAAACTTGCTCAAATCCTCATGCGTGCCCATTTTTTCTGCTTCTAACACATCAACTTCAAGTACAAAATGTTCACTTGCTCCTCAGCATAGAAGCTATCAGACGTTTACGACACCAGTGGCTTTGCCAAATCCCCTCTTGTTCACTCACTCACTCACTGCTCCCATTTTAATAGGTATTTAAAAACTGCCTTTGCCATGTGCACTATATTTCCCGTTCCACTGTGGAATTTCATTGTGTAGCAGACGCTTTCTCTCAATCTCAGCACTAAGATAAAATGACAGACACTGCTGGTCAGACTTGAGGAAGAGCTGACTGTTGTGGAATGCAGTGTGTGGTTTAAAGTGCACAAAGGAGTGCTGAAGACAAACCAGACTTTTCCCTGAAGTGGTTAGAGGTGGGATGAAGGAGTATGAGGGAACAACCAAAGATAAGAAAAAGAGGCCTGGATTACATGTCAAGCCTCATTACTCAACCTCCCACTCAGTTTAATCAAGTGAGAGACGGAGACAGAACATACGAGCCACAAAGTATATTTCTTCATGTGAGTGTGTGTGTGTGTGTTTTTGCTGTCCCTGTTTCCCTTGTGACTTTGTGCTTCAGCTGAAGGTTGCAATAAAGCAGCAAATTATGAATTAGATAAGTGTCAGTGAGCTATTGGTCTGGGAGCACAGCAACCATCACAACCACAATACATTTAAGAATGTGACTTTCTGCCTTCAGCTTCATCTATCATCTTGTAAAACCATGACAGTCTGTGTGTGTGCCTGTATGTGTGTGTCTACATTCTGTCTGTTTCCAAGAAATCCCACTGACTTACTCACGATAGTCAGATCAGCTTTAAAGTACCCCAAACCCAGTAAACGTGTTAAATGATGGGACCCAGGATGTGATCTATCAATGGATTCAGGCCCGAGATGGTAATTTACTTGTAATCTGTCAAAACAAGACAATAAAATCATGGTGCCAGATGGTAATTTATTGTCATTGTGTGGCAAAGTGGTGTTTTGCAATGATTCTGGTAATAGCTAGTTGCTGGTGGAATTTGCGTTTGTGGGGTTTTTTGTTTTTATTTTTTACATGATTTGAATTCCACACCTGCAGCTCCACATCCGAAAATTGTGTTTCTCATGTGAAGGATGATGGACATCACGTACAGCAAGAAAATCCCTTAAGACGTTTGGCCTTGATCAGAATGAGAAATACCATGACATCATCGTCACATCATCTTCTCTCATTTTCTGGCGTTGTCTTTCTTCCTGTGTAGCCAGGGCAAGTAGAGGACACATCTATTTAAGTTGTTCTCCTATTGTAATGTTGATCGCAGACTATAATATTAAAGACTACTTTAGTATCTACCACAGCAGAGCAAAGAAAACCAATCAAATGTTTAAAGAGAGACATTTTACCATTTCATGACAATTTTTTGCCTGTTTTGAAATTAATTGCACCAACGCATCTTAACAAAGTTGGGGCAGGGTGAAAAACAAAAGGTAGGATAAGCAAAAAGAAGCAAAAAGAAACAGTTGCAGAAACATTTTTCAGCTACTTTGGTTAAATGGTAACAGGTCAGTACATTGACGATTAAAGAGCATTGTAGAATAGAAGAGTTTCTTAAGGACATAATATGATCAAAATATTTGGAGAACCTGGAGAAATGTCTGTGAGCATGGGCCAAAAATCAATATTGCATACCCGTGATCTTTGGGCCCTCAGGGGGTACTCCATTAAAAACAGATAAGTCTGTCACAGAAATTACTGTATGAGCTCCGATGGCATGGTAAACACAATTTGCCATGCCATGCACAAATGCAAGTTTTATCATTGCAAAGAGAAAGCCATATTTGAATCCAGAGGCCTTTCTGTCTTCTCTGGGCCAAAGCTTATTTAAAATGTGCTGACGCAAAGTAGAAAACTGTTCTGTGGTCAGAAGTTGCAGTTCAAAAGCTTGGATCCTGATAGCATAGGGGCGCATTAGTGCCTATGGAACTGGCAACTTACATATCTGAAAAGGCAAGTGAACGGTATAAACAGGTTTTAGAGCAACATGTGCTCCCATCCAGTTGATATATTTTTCAGGCCAGGCTTTATTTCAGCAAGATAATGCTTAACCATGCATTTACTACAAGAGTCTGGGTACTTAACCAGCCTTTCTGTAGTCCAGATCTTTCACCTGCTGAGAGCATCGAGCTCACGTCTAAGAGTCATAAACTCGTCATATCGCCTTCTGATCACTGATGTGATCTAAAGCTGTAGTCGCTGCTGCCCAGCATGTCATTATAATAACACATCACACTACACAGCTGTTACGACCATATTTTAATGGAAACCAGCAATCTTTGCACAATGAAGGGTACAATATCCTGTCTTTCTGTCGTCGTTATGGATTAAACAAAGCCAAGCTGTCCCTTTGCTCTTGCCCAACTCATTGTCATGGTAGTTATTCTAAGAGAAGCCATCCCTTGTGTACCGAAGCTGTAAGATACACAGAGCAGATTACTTCTGCCGGACTTGTGCATAAACAGCAACCACATGCTGCGGCATATAATACAAAACATTCCAATGACCACAGGCCTGATGAGAATCGAGATTTGAATCAGTCCTATTGCTACACATCCATGCTGTCATTCCTCTCCCTGTTCAATTAGCCATCACACTTACCATTTCATTCACCCTGTCTTTATATGGCACTTTCCAAACAGATTAACATCTTGTAACAATAAATCCTGTTAAGTTTCAGACTTTCGAAGGAGACATGTCATCAACATTCCGGCTGAGTAGTCAAAGTAGTATTTTGAGACAGACAAATCATCTTTAACCCTCGACTATGACTTTATTTGCAGTAAGTCTTTAACTCTGAGGTTTACTAAGGACTGAGGCATGCTTGGAAGTGTTTTAATCATGTTGTCAAACAGTAAATGGTGCGCAGCCGCTCAGTTACTTATAAATCCCAAAGGATTTCAATCTCAGACTGCTGTTCTTGGAACATTTAAGATAAACTGAGACATGTCCCAGGTCATTTTAAGCAAATCACTGTTCTGTCTTTTTTCACAGCATCAACAATCTAAATTAAAAAGAGACAAATATTCCAGCTAAATGATGGCTGTCGGGGTTACAAATCCTCAGAATGAAACACAGAATAGACCAGAGAAAAAGTCTTGATAGCTTGATAGATGCATTCAAGACCTCGTAAAGTTCTTCTCTGTTCCCCTCTGTTTATTGCACATCGTGTTGTTTCCTGTTACTAATAGCCCAATCAATCCCATTTGTGGTAAGCCAAAGGGACATGCCTCTCGCACAAAATCAAGCCCTAAATTGAGGTGACGAGAGAAAAGACAGTGTGTGAGAAAACGCTGCTCCAAATATTTGATGACATTTTTCTTCATCACTGGGAGAAAGTCTCCCTAAACAAAACCTCCTTTTCAGTACGCAGAACCGCCTAAACCGCATCCTGGTGTTTCTCAGCAAAATGTTAACCCGGTGACAGCGCTCGCACATGTTTCATAACGCTATGCCGGCTGTGTCATCTATCAGTGAGCGCAGCATTTCAAAGTAGGAGGTGAGGTGAGGTGAGGTGAAAACAGAGAGGAGGAGGTGGTGGAAGAGGAGGAGGAGGAAAGAGCTGAACCTTGCTGTCGGGTAATATCGCTGCAGCACGGAGATGCTTTATGTAAGCTGCACGGTGAAATCTGGAAAAAAGCAAAGAAAAAGGAGGTCAGTGATGTATCTCCTTGCAAAAGAGGGACCGCGAGGCTCCTTGGAGGAGAAACAGGCTACACAAGGCAGTTGCAGGCACACGATTATGAAGCTCTAAAGAAAAAAAGTATATGGCCTCACAATGCAGTGATTCATCACAATTAAACAAATGTAAACCTACGCCGTGCTCAAGCCTAGCACCCAGTCTGTCAGAGGTGCCTGTTGTCTGCAATCTCCCACAGTTTAAATCTCTCAGCTGAATAGTGGAATAATAACCCCAGCACACACCTACAGTAAATCGTGAAATGCATACACTGTCTGCTGTATAATTCATTCCTATTCAGTTCCCACTCAGTGATTTAGAGCGATCGCTTTAGCAGCGCAACCCTTTCAGGGCAAATTTCTCGCCCACGCCTATTCACAGCAAGTAAATCCATCAAACGCATTGATCATGTGAAGCTTGATATTGCGAGTGGGATGTCCGACACAACGGCCGGATTGGACGTACAAGACATGAAGCTTATTTATTTGAATTTAATTGATGTCTGTTTCTGTTTTCAATATCATATGTTGTAAACAGGCCGAGACTCAACTTGAGCACAGTTGTGTTTCTTGGTTGTATTTTTATGACTGTTGTGTAGAGAAAAGGAGCTTTGATGGAAGCGTTCCGGCAGCAGGCAGTCACACTTCAGCTGAGAGGGGCTAAGGCAGAGACCTCATCAAAAGATCACGCTGCTTCCCATGGACCCACCAGGGATGTGCTCCACTGTCACCACAGGGTCAGAGAGGAGTTGACCCTGGACTCTATTAACCAGCAGCAGATGAGCGAGTGCAGGAAGACGCTGCAGGAGCACAGGAAGTGTCTCAGTGCATAGGAACATGCTTGCAGAGAGAGGGTTCTTCTTGGCAAGAAGGGGGTCTCTGCTTTGTTTTTGGAGCCTCTGCAATAACTTTGCTGCCTTCCTGTTTTCTCTCCTGCAGCACATCTCATTGGTTTAATGGTGAAGACTTGTTTCTTTCATTTTGTATCACATCCGTCCATCCATCTTTTTGCACTTATCTCAGGTCAGGCTTTGGGGCAGCAGCCTAATCAGAGAATCTCAGACCTCTCTCTACCCAGCTACCTCCTCTGGCTTATCCAGGGGAACGCTGAGGTGTTGCCAGGCCAGGCTGAGCGATATAATCTGTTTAGAGTGGCCTTCTCCCGGTAGGACATCCCTGGAACACCTCACCCAGAAGACACCCAAGAGGGATCCCTGAGTCCCCTGAGCTGAACCACCTCAGCTGGTTTCTTTTTGATGTCTAGGAGTAGTGCAGATGATCCAAACTGAAGCTGATTTTACTGAATACAAAACTAACTTGTTAATGAAAAAAAATGAAAATAAAACAAATAGGAAATGAATTTCACTGATCTCAGAAGCCAGTAGAGGTCAGCTCTTCTCAGCAGTCCCCACCACTCACAGATGCCAGTCTGAATCAAGCAGATGCACATTAAAGGCTCTGTATAATGTCAGAAGCCATTTAACACTGTCAATTCAGACTGCTAAAGACGTATTAAATTTAAGACAAATACACGACCTAATCTTAAAAACATATTTGATTTGATGGTAAACCACTTTGGTTCGATTTATGCCTTCAAAACTGATTGCACCACAGGACATTTCTGAATCTGGTTTGCCTGGATGCACGTCTGCCTACCATCACATTATTAAGCAGCGATCAGGCTTTAAATTACTGTTCCCACTGACCATGACATGCAAAGCCTAACTGAGAGTCCACCAGGCTTTTCTGGCATCCACAGGACATTACATTCATATTACTGATCTTATCGGAGTTCCCACCATTGTTGCTTTCCTTTGGTCTGTGCCTTTCATTTCCCTCCCAGTCACAAGACTGATCCAGAGTTATTATTACCGAACTCAGGAGGAAATTAATAAATCTCTGGGAAGGAGAGAATTCTAGACAGTGCAGGTTTAATATAATACATGCATTAAACAAATACATGCAAATACATAGAGCAGACTGTACGACAGCGACCACGGAAACTGAAATTGCATTTCTTTCCACTTGCAGTAAGTTGCCTGAAAATGAAAGAAAATGTGTAGCACAATTGGTTGTGGCTGAAATGTAATTTAATAAATGTGCAGCTTATTAAATAAATTCCCATCCAAAGAATGATGAGATTTTCAAGTGAACTTTCGCACTGGAAGAATAAAAAATGACTTGGTTAAATGAAACTATAAACTAACATTTCCTTCTCGTACATGCACATTGCCCCGCGTTTCTCATATCAACAAACCAGCGATCCCAGTTGAACAAGACCCTGTGCAGAGCGGGCTGTTGACAGATGCTGAGAGGGGTTCTGTGATTGGCTCGTCGCGGTGGGTGTTTCCGCATTCCGCTAAGCGCAGTCAGCTGGAGCTCGAGTTGAAGAGGGCACCGTTTATCTGTGAGGACACCTCTTTCAGTCACTCCTGGGGGAATACCGGAGCAAAGCTAGCGAGCGGGATGCCGTACATGTTCGTCAGCACACAGATTCGACTGGTGTGTATCTTGCATACGTAAACGACTCCCATCATCCTGTCGGGGGAGGCGCGTTTGACTCGCAGATGTGTTTATTTGACTGCAAACAGCGCGCACACTAGCCTACTGATCAGCCAAGGTTGGTTATGCAATGGCCGGTAATATTCGGCACGCTGGGGGAAAAAAGTTATGGTTACAAAAGACGCGAGAAGCGTGCGTGGGACCTTTTTGTATGTGTGTGTGCCACGTCAATTAAAAACACATGTTGCTCAGTTGTCGGCCTCTTGTTTGCGCATGTTCATTTTGTTGTCTCCACGACTCCAGCAGCCTAATTCCTCCAGTGCCCTTTAAGTATATCGGATCATCTATTTTTAGCATGTTCAGATATTGGAGATTATCATGTGCACCTGCCAGAGGGCTGCAGGTGCAATCAGTGAGAGCTGTACAGACAATTTGTTTTAGGGATGCTGTCTCCCCCCCCCAATATTTCTAGAGTAAGTTCTAAGCTGTGTGGGTAATACACTTAATGCTGCCTTGCAGGAGAACGGTCCGACAAATGTGGGGGATGAATTTTCGGATCCAGTGGTCATGAATTACCTGGGAGCGAGGAAAACGACTATGCTGGGGAACAACTTGTGAGTACCCAAGTCAGTAATCATGGGAGCTATATAGGTCAAATGTGGGAAGCGTGTTATGATGGCCCTGAGAGGTGAAATCTTTTGCAGCTAAAACACAACGGAAGTTGAATAAATCAGAACGGAAGTGTTTTTGGGGTGACGGTAACACCAAGGCACTGTGTGATTTAATCACATGATTTATATAAACTATAGATGTTTGCTATTAGCCATTTACTGTAGCTGATCCTTCACCTTATTGTCTCCCGAAAAACACTTTAGTTGAGGGTCTTTGCAGCGTTTTTCTGTTTTCATTTTTCTTAAATTGCACTGTTTGACCTCAGAGCTACCATGTGAAACGCCCAAGGATAAATGGTTAAGTTTTGTAAGCCTATCTCAGCTCAAGCTTTTAAGCACCATGAGGCTGATGTCTCTTACAAAGATTGACAGGATTTTGCTCCTGATTCAATAATTTTTGTGAAACAATTTTTATCAGTGATTGTAAATGGGTAAGATTTAACCATTGCCTCCATTCTGATCTTTAGCTGCACACAGACGTGCAGACTTTATTTCCAAGTCTACTGTAAATTTGCTCACAGTGGGCAGCATATCCATATTTAGGCACTTAAAACTGATGCTTTGTACATTTTGGCAGTTAACATGTACATGTTGACAGCAGAGCTGAAATTGGGTCGTATAGAAGAAAAGGCTTCAGTGTGGTTGGGGAGGGGGGAGGAAAGCTGCTGCCTTGCAGATTTGGAGTAAACCGTTCAAGGTGATGGAATACAGATCAGGGAGGTGTTGCCATTGGCAATCTGATTCAAATGAAACAAGGTGTGGAAGGAAGTGAACAAGCACTAGAACAATTAACAGCACTCTATTTTCCAAGAGAAGTTTACTGAGAGATGCAGAAACCCCCACATCTGTGGAAAGCAGAATTGCTTTGTTTATGCTTGTTTCAGTTCCGAGTATCACGTGGATGACCCGCCTCGCCTGGTGCTGGACAAGCTGGAGAAGATTGGCTTCCGTGTGGTGTCCATGACAGGTGTGGGACAGACACTGGTGTGGTGTCTTCACAAGGAGTTGGAGTGATGGATCACAAAGATACCGTACTGGGAGGGCGGGTACTTGTATAAGCCTTTAAAGGGGTAAATGAATTCTGCAGAATATCCCTGTTTTTACTCTATACATTCTACATTTAAGATATTGGCAACTATAAAGTAACGCCATAGTCAAACAAAAGTAACATAAAGTCTCAGATTAGATGATAGGTCACCAGATTCAGGGGATTACTGAAACTACAGGGGTTTGCCTTTGTCAATACTGTTTAGCACTGGTGATACAGTGTAGTGACCAGAGTAGATTTATCCTGAACCAAGCCTCACTTTTTTTCTAATTAAAACACTAGAAACATTTGTACATGCATCGCTGTGTAAAGACAATTTTTCTTTAAAACATGTGTTTCTAACTTAATGATGTCATTATGTGGATTGCGTACTTACTATTAAAAGTAATCAGTTTAAACAGAATTAAACATAATGTGTAATCGTCTGAAAATCTGTAAAACAGATGCATACAGGACATCAAAAATAAAACACGATAAACATTATTGTTACTTGTCGTGGGCTGTTACAGCTCTGTGGAGCATTACAGGGTCTCTACACGTTTGAAGATGAGACTCTAGTGTTGCAGGAACACTGAGAGCAGAAGTCTGGCTGCGAGAGCCAAAACACTCTGGGTGGTTTCATTACAGCCTCGGGTCTGCCAACAAATGTCTGGGGCCAGCGTGGATCGCTAGCCCGCAAACCAGAAACGTTGCCAACTAGCTCACAGCCAAACTCTTACCAGACCTGCTGCCTCACACATGACTTAGCATCTACCTCCCTGCTAAAGATCAAAAGGAGACGGTGCTTCCCAGTTCTGTTACCGCAGACATTCCAGATACTGTTTGGGTACACCGCAGTGACTGCTTCGACACAGACAATGTGAGGAAAATGGGAAGCAATGAGATACCGTGAGGATTCCGTGCCGCTGCCATAATTGGTGATATGACAGAGCAACAGGCTCATCCATCCTGGTTTGCATGCAGCACAAGCCACTGTGGGCTTGGGGCAGAGTTGGTGGCGAATGCATTTCCTGTGACTGTATTTCCTTGTGTCATTTGGACAGAGTTTGTGTGTTCCCCTTGTTTGTTTTTTTTTCTTTTGTTCACATTGCTGGGATATTGAAAGCAGCTATGCGTAAACAAAACCATGTGATGAGGGGATTTTGCAGGAGGAGAGGTGCAGATGTCTCCCAACACACTGCTGTGCTCCACAGCTGGACATTGTGTAACAGCCACGGTGAGGCGGTGCAGGAGTGGCGGGGAGATGGATGGCTAGATTGGATGTTTCGAAGCTGCACTGTGGCTCCTAAATAACACAATGACAGGAGAAAGCACCGCCACACAGGCCTGCAAATGCAGACACGCGATTATGCAATAGTTTTCCCCCATAGGGAACAGGGGAAAAACAGACTGTTCGAACCTTGTTACGAAACCCAGGGGTGACCACAGTAGTCTGGCACGGTAAGGCTTGCCTTTATGTGGGTCACAGAGAGGTAGCACGTCACTTCAGAGAACTTAAATGAGCAATACAGAATCTTCTGGATACGTATTACATAAGCCTATTGCGCAACAGTTTGCTTGTAGAACAACAAAATCAGAAGTGTGAGAATTTGTTTTTGAGGCCACTGTCAGAAAAAGAACACCAAATTTCTAGCTTTAATTTACGCTGGTTAATGAGTTATGACGCGATCCATGAAAGCCAAGGGTGGAGTGGGGCGAGTGAGTTTGGTTGCACTGAAACAAGCTCAGCTCTACATCAAGAGGGTGGGCTTTAAATTAATGATTAAAACAATGGTGCATTGGTTTTGAAAAGAAAAAAAAAACTTCATCAACAGTTGGATGATAGGAAGACTGATAAAGCTTGTGTCTGTGGGTTCAGGCCTAAGCCAGAGCCAAATTAGGGGGGGGGTTATGCGCCAGACTGTTTCTTGGCTCAGACCAGTAACTTCCCAGAGTCTCCACTGGTTACCTCACAATGACGGCATGACTCCAGAAAGTCATCTGCCAAGAAATAGTTCAGCACCTAACAGCCTGTCAGAGTGTTGCTTTTATTTTTTTCACAATTAGACTTACCCACAATAAAATGTGTTAATTAGTGGGCTTTAAAGCAGCTAGGAATGTAAGCAGGTGTTAAAGTGGGATTTGGCAGGTGGGGGAACCCTAGACTGGGTGTAGCTGTGTGACGTGGTGAAAAGAACTACTTACAAATAAGTCACATAAGCTGTTTTGTGGCCTCCAGTGATATTTTCTGTACAGACTGGGATGATCCAACATTTTGCCGCTACTAGGATATTCACTGCTCTTTGTGGATTTAGCCAAATGAATTCATGAAAATACACTCAGATGTTTCATGATCTATATGGCTGATTTCCAACCCATAGACACAATAAAGCTAGTATGAAAGATAGACTTCAGAAAGTAAATATAAATTCATCGATCAAAATAAATTGATGTCTGCATTCGCTGATGCAACCAAGTAACAGTAACCGAGATGTAACCAGTACAACTTCGTGCATCACTGCAAACTAACAGTTCAGCTTGCACTAAACTGCCCGGTGTTTTCATGCAGCCTTTGAATAACACAACATTTAGTGCGCTATAGTTAGTTTTGCAAGATGTTTCATGAAAACATAATTTAGTGAAAAACGTGATGTAGAAAGCCGATAAATGATTTTAAAAAGTGTAAAGCGTATCAGGACATCACATGTAAACTTTAAATTTCAAGTTTATCAAATGTCACTTGCTGAGCAGTGCTCACCTTTGGGGAAAAAAAAGTTCAAATATTTCTCCCATTTCTGCTCTTTCTCCATCTATTAGTGTTGCACATGAACATTTTTTTCAGCAGCTGTACTTGCTTGCAGACGCATAAAAAATTAACTTCTTCAACAATAATAGCCATTAACTTGCCAATCAGATTTAATTAATTACGTTAAAGCTCAGCCAAAGTCACTAATATATTAAGGCATTTTCTTTTGTGTTGTATATGTACTGCGGAGCAGAGCTGTCAAACTCATTTTACATTGTGGACACACACAACCCACTTTGATATGAAGGGCCAGACCAGTTCAGTTTTATTTATATAGCACTGTGATGGGAAGCAACACAGGGTAAGCTCCACACCTCAACACTAGTTGCTTCACTTTAGTTAACTTTGCAGTCGCTACTTTAAATATATTCTACTTATTGTCCAATATATTGTTTCTTTTCTTTTCTGTCACACCTTCCAATGTTTATATGGCGTGCACACATATTAACACTGCAATGTCAAAGTTCTGTTTTATGTTATATTAATATATCTTTCTTTCTTTGAGTTAGCTGGGGTTTGGTTTCTCCTTCCTGGTTGGCAAAGGGCTGGAAGAGCTGAAGTACTGCTGACAGCCTAATTGGACAAAACCACATGCTTCATTGCCTGGGGGTTGTTTCAAGTTTGTTTAATTGTTTTGTATTAGTTGGTTATACTCGCCCTATGACAGCTGGGATAGGCTCCAGCGCCCCCCGCGACCCTGAAAAGGATAAGCGGAAGCGAATAGATGGATGGATGGATAGTTGGTTATATGGCAGCCTTTTTTCCCCCCTTGTGTGCCATTTGGTTTAGCCAAGCCAGTATTTAAGTTACCCGTGTGTCATTTCAGAAGGTCAGCTTGTCTTATGTTTGTTTGTGGTTTCGTTAGTTGTTATTTTGAGTTTAGCTTATTGAGTTGACCTCTTTTATTGGTCTGCCTGTTTAAGTTTTTTGGCTTTGTTAATTATCTTTCATATTTTTGGGTCAATAAAACCCCCTTTTTTAAAATTAAACACCTGTGTCCTTTATGCCTTACTGCTTGGTCCCTGACAAGAACCAAATCACAACTGAGATATTTGAATGTATTAAAAAAGATGTTTATTTTAAACTGTAAGTTTCGGTTTTTCTGCATGATAAATAAATGGTGCTGTAATGAAAGAAATCTGTTTCTGAAAAGAAACTATGGTAGAAACTGAAAAAAGTACTTTCCTGTCACTTAATTGTTTATCACATAGTTACTTTGTTTTGGTATGAATATAGTAAAAGCTGTAAAAACTAAGGAAATACAGTTAAAGTTCCAACATTTATGCCCTCCTTTACATTTTCAAAGGCCATGCAAATATAAATGGACCAGATCTGAGTCGTTGTCATTCAGATTCTAGCCCCCAGCCCATATGTTTGACACCCCTGCTGCACAGTGTACTGTATATATTAGGGGTGCAACGATACTCGTATCGATATTGAACCATTCGATACAGAGCTTTTGGTTTGGTACGCATATGTATCGAACAATACAAAATTTGTAATTTATTTTATCAACTTT
>NW_024582377.1:3503265-3525414 GCF_018398535.1 Haplochromis burtoni
CGAACCGTGAATTTTGTGTATCGTTGCACCCCTAGTATATACATTTTGTGGTGAATGTTCATGTTTAAAATAAGAAGGTCAGTTGATGTACACACCGTCTCTATAACCCAAAAGCTCAAGCTTCAGATTGCTCTGAACACTGGTTCTCTTACTCTTGGGTTTGCATGATGATAAAGGGAGAGGACATCCCCAACATGGTCATCGGAGGGCCACAACCACCTTCTGTTCAAAGCAAGTGTTTGCAAGGAACTGCTATGGCGTGTAAATTACACAAAGCTACTCACTCTCGTCAGTCGCAAAATAAAAACTGGATTTGAAGATCCATGACGAAGTAATTTGTTTGTTTTTTTTACCATTTGTTTGAGTTTTATAAAATAAAGGATTTGCATAGAAAATGCACATGTTCAATGTCCACCAAAGATCAGACCCAGGAGTAGACAATTTCTCTAGTGAATACAAAGAAATGGGAAAAATCATCTAAACCACCAACTCTTATAATGGAGGGCCTCTAGTATGTTCACTTTTCATCACACAAGCCCACAAGAATTCCATAAAAGCCTACCTTGTGTTCCAATCGCAGCCTGATTACTGGTTTAGGATGGACGAAAAAACGATTTCCACGTAGTTACACCAGAGAGTCTGTGGTTTGGATCAGGGCTTCTGAATGAGAGTGCAGACAAGAATGATTTTTTTTTTTTTTACATCACACTTGTTTGGCTTGAATAATGAGGCAGTGAGTAGTCACACTGAACCAGACAATGGTTGACAGATGCAAATTACAGCATTATGCAACTTTGATTATGTGTGGTGTAGCAAGGCCAATCTCTTTGGGCTCTCTGTCCACGTGAGGCACAACAACAGTCTGGAGAGCAAGATAAACCTCATTTTCTAGTCCTCTCATAGGGAACATCAGTGCAGATCTCAGTTTGTCTGATTTAATTCATTTATTTATTCCATATGACTGGTTTATTTCCCTGTGCTCTCACCTCCCAAAGAGACTGAGCAATAAGAGAAATCAGTCTGTGATACTACTAAAAAAAGGCTTCGTTGTTCTTTTGCTGCTTTTATCTGGAAATATATACGGCCTAATCCTGGTCCAGATTACAAATGTTTAAATGTTCCTTGTGATTTAAAGCTAGATTGGGACTTGGTATTATTCATTTAAATGTCACTAATCTTCTTCCTAAACTGGACTTAGTGAAAAATTTGGGTGAACACATTGGATACTGATATTCTTACATTATCTGAAACTTGGCTAACAATAGCAATTACTGACAAAGACGTTGCAATAACGGGCTACAATTTTTTTTTCATTGTGTTAGTGTTGCAATTTATGTAAAAAACTAATTCCATGTTATTCTTCAGTATCTTTTAATCTTTTACTAAACTGTTTCTTTCTTTCTTTCCTGCATTTAAGCTCCAACTTTTTAAGGACCATTTTATTCCTATTGTAGGTTGTTAGAGACCCCCCTCAGCTATTATTGAGGCTTTAAATTCACTTAGTGACAAACTGTCCACTTTAGATTTTAATGAAATTGGCCCTAAATGAATGCCAGAGATTTTAAATCTGAGGCAGATTGGCTGATTTTTAGACAGCTAAGAAATCATTCAGCCTTCTTCATTAAAAGCCAAATCAGAATTTTATCTTTCAAAAACTACTGAACATCTTAACGATCCTAAAAAAAAATTATAACATGTTCTTATAGGGACAAAACTACCAATGAGATGCCAGCTTTTTTTGTAAAAGACGGAAAAATGTGAAATTCTAAACTGCTTTAATGAGTCTTTTGTTTCTTCCAGGTCTTTATTTGAATCTTTACATCCATATTTAAAACTGCCTAATAAACAGGAGGCTCTCTCTTTTACCACTCAAACTGAATCTTTGGACCAATCCTTCAGCTTTTCTCTTCCAAATTTCTTTGAAGACCACAGGACCTTAAATCTGTTGAATCCAAATAAATCTGCAGGGCCAGATCAGCTTGATCCTTATTTTCTTAAGTTGGTTGCAGATTTTATAGCAGAACCACTAACTTATATTTTTAATCTCAGCCTTTTGAACAATGAGATCCCTGCAATATGGAAATCTGCCTATGGTTTCCCATTGTTAAAAGGTGATCCTTCAGATGTTAATAACTACAGGTCCATATCTAAATTGTGTGTTCTAGCAAAAGTTCTAGAAAACTTTATTAGTGAACAAGTAAAAGAATTTTTGGACAAAATTCGGTTCTTTACCAACAGCAGTCCGGATTCAGAAAACAACACAGCACCATTACCGCTGCTATTAAACTGTTGAAGGACATTAATGATGCAATGGACTGCAAAGAATACTGCGCTGCTCTTTTTCTTGACTTGTCGAAGGCCTTCGACACAGTTGACCGAGTCATTTTAGTAAACAGACTAAAGATTTTTGGTCTGTCTGTAAATGTTGTAAGTTGGTCTTCAAATTACTTGTCAGCTAGAACACAATGTGTCCACATTGCTGGGTGTTCTCCCTCTTTTTGCCCAGTATCCAAAGGAGTTCCTCAGGGATCCATATTAGGGCCATTACTTTTTTCTCTTTATATAAATAACCTTTCTGAAAATTTATCAAACATTCAATTTCATCTTTTTGCAGATGATACAGTTATCTATTCTTCATCTCCATCAGCAGCACAACTCCTTAAATTTCTGCAGTATGGCTTTGATTTTGTTCAGTTCCGTTTAACTCAACCTAAGTTCGTTTTAAATGCAGAGAAATCCAACTTCATGTTAGTTGTTATTAACGTTTCCTGAGATTAAAACCATTTAATGGACCTAAATAGAAATGGTCACATCTTATAAGTATCTAAGTATCATTATAGATCAGAATTTGTCATTTTAAACTCACATTGAAAGGCTTGTGTCCAAGTTGAAATTATGTTACCTTTTAAAAAAAATCAATGTTGTTTCTCTCTCCAAGTAAATGAAACACTTGTTTTATGCAACTTTTTTTTTTTTTTACTTTTATTGGATTGTGGTGACCTGCTTTTTAGGAATGCACCTGCCCACTATCTAAAAAGCTTAGATACTGTCTACCATTGTGTTTTACGTTTTATTACTGGCTCTTGAAATCCTGACCATCTCTGTAGATCTCCACTTTCTCATTGGTTGGTTTTTATCTATAAATCTCTCCTTGGGCTGGTTCCCTCTTATCTGTGTGTTTATATGTGTAAAAGCCACATCCAATATAGCCTCGCTCTCACAATGTCATACAAATGACTGTAACAAAAATCAGAAGACAACTGGGAAAAAGCTTTTAAATATGGCGCCCCTGTTTCCAGGAATAATCTACAGAAGGAACTGAGGGAGAGGACAGAGAGAATAACTCTTTTAGTCAGTGTGACTGTTTTTATGATCTGCTGTTGCTTATTTTGTGCTCACTTGTTTCTATGGAATGTTGTATTTGGTTTGAACTTATGTTGTATTTGTTGTAACTTTTGTTGCCATGATGGCCTGCTCTCTCTAGGAAATGAGATTTAAATCTTAATTAGACTTTCACCTGGATAAAGAAAAGGATAATAAAATATTACAACACTATAAATAAAGACTTTCTGTCAAAAAAAATACCTAGAAATGTATTAGTACTTAGTGATGCTTAGACCAATAGACCAGTAATCAATCCCCAGAGGCCTGTAACGCACACACCATAGTGCAATTACATAGTCATAAGATGCATTCCAGTCTAAATCATTTTAAATCTCCAAATTTGTATCTACTCTCTGGCACTACCCAGCTGTGCATCAAACCCTGCTGGTTCTCACATCTCTTCTCAGGAAAGGCCATGACACAAAAACTGTTTTTTGTTTGTTTATGAAAATTGTTTATTTTGCCACACATCACATTACATACAAAAAAATAATAAAAACAAATAAGAGGCTTTATGAAACTAAAGCCTGATGCAGGATTACATCTAATATTTCTCACAGCGCTGTCCTGTGGTGCTACGACGTGGCAGCTTCCTCCTCGTCTTCCCTCTGCATTTGTTCTATGAGTTTCTGACGTTCGGCGGCCTGCCTCATCCTCATCATCACAATGCTTTCGTAGTCACGCTCATTGGACAGGGAAGCCTAAAGGGGTGATAACAAAAAAGTGGATATTATCATAATGTGAAACAGGGCTACACAGACTAGTAGGACTTACAAAAACAAGATTCATAAGAAGATTTATTTATAGACCAGACAATCAGTTGATTTAGAAAATCAATTCAACAGAGTAGTTTCTATCAGATTTCATGACAGATCAACTTTTAGTTCTACTTAAGGTTCAAGCCACGAAAACCCTTGAATTTTATTTATAAGCAGCAGCGTTTTCATCAGTGAGCAGCATTCCCGTTAAATGTATGGTGTCCAAGCTTAAACAGTGAAAATCCTGATTGTATCACTGAGAGTTCTATTTCTCAGAATTGTCAAAAAAACGTATAAAGCTACAAAAAAATGTCTGTGCAGTCCTCCTCACAAGTAAGCTGAACTTGAAGTGTAAAATCTGTGGAGCGATCCTGTGATCCTGCGACAGAGTCATAAGAAAAGCCAAACATCTTGGATTTTTAGATCATGACAACAGTCCTTCAAGGCAGCCATCCAACGTTTGGCTAATTCAGGGCTGCGGGACGGCTGGACCCTATCCTAGCTGTTACATGGGCGAGAAGAGAGGTACAGTTTGTTAGTCTAACACAAGGAAAAAAGACAGAGAGAGAGAACAAGTCACAATCAGATTCACTCAGATTCACACAAATTAGGGTCAATTTATAATCACCACTTAACCTAACACGCATGTCCTAGGAAGCTGGAGTGCATGGCGACAACATGTAAACTCTACACAGAAAGCCTCCAGTGGAGGAAAGATGACTGTGTTAGACACGCAACATCATGTTGCTCATTCAAAGCTGACCACAGACACACACGCAAAAAAACCAAAATGCAGTCAATGTCCAGTTTCTGTTTGCTTTCACAACCAGGCCTTTGAGTGCGGCGCAGAGAGGCAGATTTGGACACATGCTCTCATCTCAGTTAACATTTGCATGACGACATGGTGAACATGCATGAGACAGCAGCCCACAGAGAAACTGTGATGGGGTAATTCCACTGCCTTAGGTCATTAAACCTAAAATGTGGGCTGGAATTGGGCCTGGCAGTTGCTGGCAGGGCTTTGGCTTGGATGATGATGGCGACGGATTATCATACTGTGGGGGGAAATCAGAGAGGGCAGCCACTGGCTAATGGCTAATCAAGCAGGGTGGAACACAGCCCAAAAGGGCTTTCACACCCACACACACACACACAAATATCTGTGCAATGACCAATGCCACACACCGGTCAACCAAGATCGAAACACAAGAAACAGACTGTGATGAAACGAGAAAACACTTTAAGAAAAAATTTAAATCTGACAACTTCAATTTAAAATTCACCAGGATTGTGCTTATACTGTATGTGCAACACAAACATATGCACTCATGGAGACCATCATCCCATCACTGATTAGGAAGGAAGACCACGTGTACACAAAGAAAGCCATTCTTTGAACAGATTATATCAAGGAAGTCTGCTGAGCCAAGGAAGTGTCTCTTTAACAAGACAGTGAGCTGCAGGAGAGAGTGAGCGTGTGCATTAAGGACGGAGAGTGATCTGATGAGTGGTAAGTTTTGTCGATGCACTCGCTAAGGCATCTGGAAAATATCATAGGGACTCCAGCATCCGTGTGCTGGGGAGAAAGAGGGTCTAGTGTGGAGGAAGAAGAAAAAAAAGAGAGGGTCGGTGAGGGGGGACGTTACCCTCACTCCCCCCTACGCCACCCCTGGATTGAGGAAAGCTGCTATTATCATTCCAATAACGTGAGCTCAAGCCCCCGTCTGACACGTAACTATGAAATATCACGCGAACACTATTAGGTAAATAAACAACTCTTGTAACTTAAAATTAAACAAAACACAAGCAAATATACAAGAAGCTGTGGAAATCCTCCTGCCTATACAGCAAATCTAACCATACTCTGCTACGCCCCCTACTGGGCACAATGCTGAAGTGCACCAGGAAACTTTTAGAACTGGTCTGCCTTTTTCTCAGCCCAGCATGATTATGGCATCATGGGCAGACTGCACGACACTAATGATGTAGGGGAATTCTGTGCATTAACAGGTGCTTTATGGGCAGTGTGACGCATTTCTTCTCAGAATGAGGGAAGTTTCCTTGCCTCGGGTGTTAACTTACAATATACATATTTAGCCAGTGCATCACTCTGTAACTAAACACTTGGTGGGTACATATTTGCATGTCTATGTCTGTGTGTGTCTGCAAGTGTGTGTAGGGGCGGGTGGGTGTTTGGTGCCTTAACGCCAAGATCCGGGGTGAGCGGGAAACCACAAAACACAAACAATGGGCCACTGTACAAAGCCAAGACAGGAGGGTTCAAGGCCACCGCTGAGGTGGAATAGTCGTAAAACACACAACCACACACACAAATGCATACATATAAACAAGCTGAGGATTAGCTACGTGACATCAGCGCATGGCGAGGCCTCGAAAAAGCACACCCCAGCCTGACCCCAGGCCAGTAATGACATCATGATCACCACAAGTGCTGTGAGTCAAGCAGCACACACACGCTCTTAAAAGTCGTTCCCACACACGGCAGGAGGCATGGCAGGAGCGCAGGTGGCCGCAGCACAAGTTGTCAGATCGCCGAGCGTGTGAGGACAAGTGATTGAAAAAGTGTTTGAACATTTAATAGAGACAGACAAGCGCGGACACGAGTAAAGTGAAACTACATCTATTCAAAACAGCTTCCGTTAAAATCTTGCCATTTCACGCTTAACGGCTTTTAACCTTGCAACTTGACGGCTCACCAATTCAAATTTGATAAATGGATCACTCATTAACACCATAAAGCATCACATGTCTTCAACTAGACGGTTGCAGTGCCGAGGTGACTTTAAAGTCCTCCAAAGCTTAAGAATGGGTTTTTTAACAAGCCTGCTCTGTGGTCCCAGCTAAAATGTGTGCTCTGATCCACTGCGGTGAAGTTAATCAAGGAACTATTTAACTGGCGGGCGTGTGGTGGCGTAGTGTGTGTTTCTGTATTTGTGTGTGTGTCACCGAGCTGTGATTTATGAAAGGCAAATACCAGTATAGAGATCGTTTGGGCGTGTGTGTGTATGTGAAGGTACCCAAGCGCTCATGCTAACACAAACAAAGAGGCAGCCTTACTGCAGATGCATCACTGGAGCCGAGGTGAAATTCTCGTGCAGACAAAACCTAAGCTTTCTAAATGGTAGCGGATTAATCAACATTCATTACAGAAGTCAGCAGACATAAAACCCCAAAGGTTTGTTCTACTACACCGCTTTTGCAAGTAAAGAACAAACAAACCACAAAGGTCGAGACCCAAATGTACTTCCTGTTTTTAGCCCCTCTCATGCAATGCACAAACTTCCTTTATTTGACAGAAAATGTACGTCTGATCAAAGCAGCCAAATTAAACTGCAAAAAAAAACAAAAACATAGCTGCTGGAATGACTGGTACCAACACCAAGTCAGCTTCAATAGAGTTCAACGTAATAGCTTTAAAAAACATGTTTGCGGCCTGGAACAGGAAAATAAATAATACGTTTGTTGCTCGATAATGATGGAAAGACAAATGTTGGAACCTTTCATAACTGTATTGTGGGTGTTTTTTGTTTTGGGTTTTTTTATATAACTTGTCCATTTGGATACTGTTGAGGCTTAAAATTAAGGGTATGGCTTTGATTTCCACATTGCCAGGCATACTGGCAGCTACAGGAGCTGTCTACCAGGTCTCATCTGCAGGGGCGTATCCAGAACAGGGCATGGGGGGGGGCACCAGGATGCTGGTGCCCCCCAATACCAATGTCATTGGCATAGTGTACTGCCAGTCTTACAATGTCCAACATCTTTGCATGAGAGTATTGAGAGAGCCATAAGAAATGTAACTAAGTAGATTTACTCAAGTACTTTACTAAAGTACAAATTTAATATACTTGTATTTGAAGTATTTCTAACTTGGGATACTCTCTTTTTTCTACTATATTTTGGACACTGTGCAGCACCACGTTTTAAGTAATAAACCTTTTTGTTCTTGATTCGCCTGTGCCACCCCATTTACAAAACAAATCCTGGACACGACCCTGCTCACCTAAGCTAACTGAAGTCACTGAACTGGATTTCTCAACTATGTTTGTGGTGTTGATGCCATTTTTTTTTTTTTAAATGAAATTATCAAATAATTATTACTGCCTGCTATGGCAGAGACCATACAAGACCTGTGTGGCTCAGTTTTGGTGACTATATTTTTAATCTGCTAATCAGCACTAATTAGCGAGCATGTGTATTTGTGCATTGCATCCTTCCAGTATATGGATGCAGGTAGCTAACGAAGTTTCATAATGTTTGATAATAATTCCAGTCTGTCATCTAAATCATTTCTGGGACTTAAAAAAATACAACGAAAGCTAAAATGCTAAAGTTGTAATTATATTAGCTCATCAGCTCAATCATATTAGCTTTGCTGTACTCAAACACCCCATATAAGCTATATAACTACGCTCATGGGTATACACAGTATTCAACAGAATAGAAGCGTGCAGGGTGGAGTCAGAAAAGTGCCTTTGGAATCTGTAAAAGTAAAGGATATAAACAGTGAAAAGAGAAATGGCAGCAAAGACCTGAACTCCTGGTGCCCTTGCATTTCTCTTTATGATGGATGAGCTCAGGGATCCTTGAATAGGGAAATGTGGGGGTTTGGTTTCTGTAATATCCAACAATACATTGTTGTAAAAGCAAAATTATGTCTTTCACATTCCAGCCTTCCTGGAAAAGCCCTCTGATTGCAACAGATTTGCTATTAAAACAAAGGAGGCCAGGGCACTGCAAGAACACCATCTGAACCTTGGAGATGTCAAAAAAATGAGCCGAGGTATTACACAAGGAAAAAAAAAAAAAGAAATAAAATGGCACAACAATTGCAGATTTCTGTTTACTTTGTTTGTGCATGTGTTCCTTATCTACACTAATTAATATGTAAAGTAAGCAAAACCAGTAAAACTGATCTCAGTATGTATTGTTTACATTAACTCTACAAATCTACAGTTTAATCTAAAACTCACAGCCATCATTCAATGATTACTAATCAGTCAGTGTCAGGAGAAATAACATTCCTCAGATTTTACTGATACCTCCAAATTTATGGGTTTTGAAATTCTTTGGAATAAATCCTGCAATAACTATGCAAAAAATCCATAACAATTTTGTCTTCAATATTCTGTGTAACAAAGAATACAAAGTACTATTTAAAGCACAAAACTGCAACCATAAACTACATAATATGATAATAATAATGCTAATATAGCTTTCCCTTATTAAAAGATCTGGTAATGAGTTAAAGGAAACTGAATGAAAGACAATGCAGCACCATACTATATGTTAAACATCCTCGGGTCATTTTTGAATGTAGAATAGTGCCACGAGTCAAACCTACATTATCACATTGTGAGTGTAAGCTTCCACTAACCAATCAAACTGCAGAATACATCCCAGTGTGCCCAGATTCATAAAGTAATACAGTATGTAGTGTAGGTCCAACAATTTTTTTTATGGTAAATGGCCTGTATTTATATAGCGCTTTACTAGTCCCTAAGGACCCCAAAGCGCTTTACACATCCACCCATTCACACACATCCACACACTGGTGATGGCAGCTACATTGTAGCCACAGCCACCCTGGGGCACTGACAGAGGCGAGGCTGCTTTTTAGGGCAATAAAGGTTAATAGGCAATTTTGTGTCTGACCAAATGTGAAATTTTCTGCTCCCGAGTTGGTATATGCAAAAAAGTGTCATAAAGCATTATGTTATAGTGAAGCTGACCTTTGACTTGAGACATAAAATGCCACCAATCAGATATTTCTGCAAACTATGTAATAATGAATGTAAAAATTATTCCTTTATGGCCAAAAAAACCCCAAACAAATAACTTTTTATGAGGTTGCACTGCCTTAAATTTTAAAATTGTGCTATTAATAATGACTCGAGCACACATACACGTACATATTATGTTGTTTATCATGTATCAGTTAACAGAAACACTTTTAAAATGGTTTATATTTCTTGGGAATAGTTAGATTGCTTTCCTTGCACTGAATAGCAGAGCATATGATTTTTCTGTGTTTTTGGCATAACGACAGTAAAAGATTCTGATTATGATGAAATTCCCTCGTGGTGCTCCTGAAATATTGTGTTTGCAAGAATGGGAAGAATATCAGGCCTCAGTGACCTTGGATGACCAAATTCTACTCACTTTATTTTTCAATTTTTCTGAGCACGTTTGACTTTGACAATCATGATACCGGGACAGACACACGCACAAATGAAAAACTCAAAAACATTAAATGTCTCTGTCGCTGACTGACAAACTTTGGTGTAAAACCTCAAAATGTAAATAATCCAGCTGCTTTATTGTGTTGTGACATTTGGCACCGCAGTGCATTACCTCATCAGAGAATATTTGTTTTTACCCAGCCAAGCCATCCGCTTACTGTGTTGGACCTGACGTGACTTTGTTGTGTTGATTAGAAGCTACTGTTAGCTACGTCATATGTGTTGGTGAGTGTGCGCTTGGTATTCAGTAAAGTAACACCTGGGCTTCGGTGTCAGATCTCTGTCATGTTGGAATCATGCAAGCGAGTGTCTGCACTTCCTCTTAGCAATCCCACAGACAAGTTTCTGTTGGAAAACCTTCAGACGGCTAATCACTGAGTCATAACTTTGCAGACGAACAGTGACAACAATGCTGAAGATGATGACAAATGCATATTTAAACATTCCCACCAGAAATGATAAAAGGAAAACTACTAGAAACTGTTTATACAAAATACAGACAGGTGGGAATGACTACTTTAACAAGTCTTACAAGCTAAATAATCTGGTTAATTCATTGATGTATTGCACACTGAATTTGATCACAGCCCAATGTCCAGTATTTGCCAATAAAACAAAAAAGCTTTTTCATATAAAAGCCAAATCTTGCAGTAAATCTATTCTAAATGCTGGCTGTCTGAGGGCCTTGATCAGCGGAAGCTGAAGTACATACAACAAAGAGCCAAAAGAATATCCACCAAAGCCTCAGTTTGGAATCGTTGCGCCAGTCAAAGCAATATCTGGAAACACTTTTTATCCTGCAACAACAAAAACATGCAGCATCCCAGATTTCAGGCCCGGCATAGCTGCATCAAACCACATTGCCCACTATGGTCAGGCCTTAGAAAAGAGGCTTATGCAGAAATCCAGTTCGGGCTAAAAGCATAAGCCCAGAGGCTACATAGCATGAGAGCACCGCTAACAAACTGAGCCCAACCTTGGTCAGACAGCAGGTCTTGTGAGGTCATACCCAAATACCACAGATAACACTAGCTCTTCACCCTGATTGTCTTCTAGCATGAAAGCAGTTTTGTGGTTGTAGGTGGAAGAAGGAGGGGGTTTCTCAGAAGAGGGATGTTCAAAAATGTTCTGTTTCGGCCTTGGGTAAATGTTATGATAATTTCATTTGCGTGAGTAATTGTGTCTGCTCTTGCAGACTGTTCTGGTCCTGAGTTGCAGAGCAGCAGAGAGGATGAGGGCGGGACGTATGTTGTTTATTGGATCGATTTCAAAGGAGCGCTTAAAAAATACGATTTGTCCTTCACGCCCGGCATGTTTAGGGTTGGGGAGGAAGGCAAAAACAAACAAATACTGCACACAGATCTACAGCTTTCTCCAACACATGGCAATATTTCAGCATTATGAAATATGTTATCTTTAAAACATCACCACGCAGGTAGATGCAACTGTTCAGAAGATAATAGTCCCAAAAAAAGGCTCACAATCAAAGTGCGTAGCAGTGAGTGTTACTGAAACTTTGAGGCTTTAAACCTTTTTACGCAAACACGGTCCAGCGAGCGCACAAACGTTTTCTGCTCTGACACAGTTTTGTGTTATCCATTACTATAGCATTCCATAGCAAAGACAACACGCTGGAGGCGTGAGAATTAGAAATGCAGCAAGTGAACCGCTTGTGAAATCCAGCGTGCCTGCTCATACATGTCTGTGTGGGATACAGAGCTTTGATTACACAGAATAGCTACAGGCCTCCACTCAGGCAGAAGAGTCTTTGGAGTGGGCTCAACTCAACAACAGACAGGAAATCAGGAAATCAGCAGAATAGAGGGACAATAAGACAGATTAGGGCTGACCGGTTTCTCACTTACTAGGACTTCCTCTTTTTTCCCCAGATAAGCACACAATCTATAACAGTCTCACACACTCTTATTAAAACACAATCAGTTGTACATGACCAACCTCTTCAAACTTCAAACTATACGTCGCCCCTTTCCTTTCTCTCAGTCACACCATTCAGCTTTAAGAATAAGTCGTGCACGGCAGTTTCTGCCTTTCTCAATGTCATGGGAATTAAACCGGGAGCTCGTGCTTTGTGCCGACTCACCCGCAGGTGATGGGTGCAGCCAATCAACCAGCAGGACTTACTGTAACACCTACGACTAAAAGGCCAACTCACTCCGCAAACAGGATGATATAATCTCCTGACTGGAGGTGGGATGACTTCAGATGTCAACTAAGAAATACCTGGATCTCTTAACAATCTTATACTTTGACCTCACCTGGCTTATCACTTAGGGGAAGATAACTTTCATCAGCCAGACACAAAAAGATCTTTCTGCAAGGATTATCTAAAACACTCGTTGAAGCAGAGAAGGGTAAGAAATGGTACATAAATACTTTCTTTAGCTTTTCTTCTACGATGAGGAAAAGACTGTTGTAGCTCACATTGTTTCTGTGTCTCGAGGTGGTTCAATGAGATCTTCTCTGTAACAGCTGACAAGCCCCGTCATGTCAAAGGAAGGTTTGTGAGAGTGTGCAGGTACACACAGCCTAGCTTCCTGGCAGACACGGGTGTGCGTGTGTGGGATTCAATTATCCTTGATTTTCCCAGCAAGACAGGTAAAAACTAACATCTTTTCTTTTTTTGTCTAATTATTGTTATAGTTCTCACTAAAGTAACTGCACGGCAGGAAGAAAATCTTAACATCAGTTATTTTAATTGTGGTTAAAGTTTTCAGCAGATTGAGTCCTTATCAGTCTCCGAGATGTGTAATTAATGGAGCGTTCGGAACCATCATTTAAAATGTGTTTCTTGGCCAATGTGTTTTAATGAGCTTCTTTAGTTTTTAACTTGGCCACGAAGTGTTTCCTGAACACGATACTCGTGGCTAAAATCCCAACGACTCCTCCTTGGCCAAACTGACATGTCTGGAAAGGAATGCAGTCAAGTCTGCGCGCTCCAATCTCCCGCTGCTACTAAAGTGCCGATAAAACCTTTACAGGCCAACAAAACCTGCTTGCCGAAGTGGTTTACAAATTTACAGAGTGAGTGTTTCAAGTCACGAACACAGATCTAACTGTGGGCAAAGCTGTTGGGAGGCTTAAAAATCACAGACACAGAGGAGATTATCTAATCGGCGTGCCTGCGTTGATGAACTGAGTTCTGTCTCGCTCACTAAAATCACTACTGGTCACGGAAAGTGAAAACGCTTTCTTGTTTTGTTTTTTCGAGTCATTGTGACCAAGAGGTTTTAGGTTTTGTTGGTGGAAATGAAATTTCAAGATTATATTATCCTCCAAAAGACATTAAAAACAGATTTATCCTCTAAGATAATGCCTAGAGTGCGATGCTGTTTATGGAATAGCTGTATTTGATTTTATCTTAAATAACTTTCAAATCCAGACTCGGGGCATACCTCTCACACCACAGCAAAATAAACTAATTGTATCCCAGTTATTTAGACTTCTGAGGAAATTATAAACATGTGCTCTAAAGTGAAGTTATTATCATAATTTCTGACAGAGGTTGTGAGAAAGTGAAGACAATGCACCGCATACAGGATAACAATTACCACTCTGGCATTTTTTCTTATTTATTTTGTTGACTCTCTTACTGGAAGTCTTAAATGGACTAGAAGACTTCCTCTGGAAGACGTGCAGCAGACCACACCTGCATTTATCGGAAAAGAGGGGATTTGAAAAGTAAATATTTGTAAATGAAAGGTTCAAAGCATTGTTTGAACATCCCTGCGCTGCCAAATAACTGCTGCATTTCATTAAATGAAAATCAAGGCTAGCAGGTGCAATCGCTGCACAATGGATGTGAATTTAAAAAAAGCTAACAGACACAGTCAAATCCTTACATCTGGTTTTGAAAAACACGACAAACACAAGCACAGATCTCCTTCATGTTCTAGCATGAATAAGAGAGAACCTGGATGACATGCTGCTGCGGGAAATGTGGTATCAAACTGTTATTTGTTAAAATGTTAATACTCTCTTTTTGTGTTTCGTTGCAGAGGGAGTTATGCTTTTAATTATCAAAACTTCCTAACAAATTGAACAAAGAAGAAAGAGACTACAAAGACTTTTGAGGATACATTAAAAACAAAAAAGATTAAACTGAAACATTTAAGCAAATCTTAACCAGATCTGCTAGGATGCCACTCCGAGCATCGCTGCACAGAAATCCAGCCTCTGGACGCTGGTCCAGCAGGAATTCCAAGAGGAAGGAGGTTCTGTCTGTCAACATGATCAGCCTACCGCTCGCCGATTTCCGCCACATCACTCATATTGGAAACAATGCCGACAGCTTTGGAGATCTGTCTTTTCTAAAGCTGAGTCACAACCTGCTTTTACAAAGTTCCCGAAGTGAGCAGAACGTCTTTCTGGCCTGCTCACCGCCTCCAAAGCCGCCTCGTCTGAATCTGGACGAGACTGAGAGCAAAAAGACCCCTGACTTGTCTGTGGACCACCAGCACAATAACTCCCAGAAAAGGAAGAAATGCAGTTCTCTGCCCCTGCTGGACAGCGAGAAAGGAAATGTAGATGCTGAAAAAGAGGATGGGTACCAAAGAGGGAATAATACTTCTTCTAATCAGACTCATAGCTCCAGATGGGGCAGCACAGGTTCAGATGGGGATGAAGACTTTAACGAGACCTGTGACAAAACTACGGGACAACAAAAGGATGAGGACAGTGGCTTTTCATTCAGCCTCGACCTGGGTCCTTCGATCCTTGACGATGTCCTTCAGGTGATGGACAAACTGCACAAATAAACCAGAGATTAGCCAAATGTCTCGGAGAGGCTTTACTAAAGGTTTGGAATATAGAGAGCAATAAGGGCCTCATCTTGTCCAGAATCCTGATCGGAGACGAAATCATCGCATTTGGATATTGTTTTGTTCATCATGTTCGGATAAATCTAAAGATATCTGCTTTTTTGGAATGCAGAATCTCAAACAATGAATAATAAACCACAGATGAACACTTTGTAATGGCACAGGATATGCTCCTAGAGCACTGTGATCCACAGCGTTTACTAAAAAGTATGCGTGATTCTGTTTGAAAAGGGGGCACATAAACAAAGTTAATGTTCTCCAAGCAATCACCCTTTGCAGAGGCAGATCCAGTGTTTAAGTTAATAATTAAACTTTGTTTCATGTTAAACTAAGAGCTTGACATTTTCAACCTTTTCACTTTTCCCCTTAGCTATTTTAATTCTTCAAACCACACATCACGGCACTGATGACGGCTGTTAAGACTTAAGATTGTTGTGTTTAAGAAAAGAAACGCAACGACTGGAATCCAAGGTCCTTGGAGCTGCGATGCCTTGGCGTGCTTGCCAATCTGTTGTGTGCAGAGGGCAAATTTTACTCCGCACGCATCTGAGAGGCCCCACTCAATGGTAGACCAAGGTACCCCCCATCTCTCATTCCCAACAAGGCAGTGAAAACAAACACTTAGTCCTGCTTCCAATAAAAGCCAGCCAGTGGTGGCAGTTTGGGCTACCGACCAAGCCAGGCCACAGGTCCAAGACCTCAGAAGAAAAATGAAAAAAAAAGAAGCCAAAGCAGGCTGTTTTCTTAGCTGCAAATCAGCGTTCAATGCTCTGGTGAGCAGTGCACGAGAAGAAAAGTGGTAAAGGGTAACTTGATACTTCCACATATGCAGGGGGTGTTGAGGGAGAAGGAAGACCAGAAACATCATTACTGTAGCAAAAGTTCTGATGAGGCTTTAAACACTACCTTCTACCCAAATACACCCAACACGCAAAAATGCATGCTGCATCTCACACACTGGCACACGAGCAAAGGGAAGCACACGTGAAACACGCGTGAAACACTCGTCCATACGTTTTCCTCAAACCTACAGAGGAGACGTCGAGACGAGCCTCACTCCGGCTTTGTTGGGGAGTTATCGGGATGGGATGTGGCACAAAACCCAGAAGAAGTCAAATTCCTAAGAGCGCCACGGGTCATGGTACAAAATCTAGAAACCAAAATAAGTTCTTCAAGCAATAAATTTTGAATTCTATGCAAGTCCAAAACAGAAACAGCACTGTTTGTGGGAACACTTATATATCCGTTTCTTGTAGACTTCTGCCAATAACACATTGTGAATGTTTTTTTCCTTCTGAAGAAAAAAATAGTTTTTTATGTATTTTTGTGCAAAGCAAATAAAAACATCAAATACTCGTATGATGAGATTGCTTTTTTCTTTATTTTACACATTGTTTTATGTGTTTGTATCATTTTTTCTAGAGAAACTACAGCTTATATAGGACTCCGCAACACAATAATATTATGTAGAGGTGGCCAAAATTAGACACGCACGGCAGAATTTCATGCACAGTAGAGGCATGAATGCTGCACTAGAGTAAAGTGGACTTTGAAGCACAGCTAAAGCACAAAGAGGTGGCTATCAATAGCTAACCAGAGTCCGTTAGTAAACTTCAGGATAAGCAGGAGAATGAGCTATTCACTGGCAGAGATTTACACTGTGTTGACTGTGTTGCCCTGCTCGATGCAATAACTCCCTAAGCAATCAAAACCTTATCTATTCACAAGAGAAAGAAGAATTGTGCAATATCAGAGAAATCAGAAATAATACTTGGCATCTTATTTTTCCTGCATGCATGTGTCCTTGGTTTTCTATCAGTCTGTCATCTGTGTGAAAGTCCTGCGAAGGACACAACTTGAGCAAATGTTCAGCCACATGGCTAATGCGAGATGAAAGAGTCTGTGATGGAAGACAAATTATCTTGTCTGCTCTGCAAAAAACTGGCCAAACTGTGAAGTATCCCAATCACATCTGGCATCACTTCCCTCCGTTTTAAAATCTAAACTTGATGTCATGCAGAATACAAAAAAAAAAATCTTGTCATTCCTCTAAAGCAGCTCGTACGAGCTGTGTTTTTTGTCGGCTACCAACTTAAACATTAAAAATACTGTATTGGCAAATAGGACAAGAGTGCTGCGCCTGTAATTGTGCTTCCCAGTGAAATCTAATGCTACATGTCTTTGTTTTGGTCTGGTTTGTTTTTTTGTATTTACACATGAAAGGGGATTTCATAAAACCAACAGTTTTTTGTTTATGCTGTCGGTATCGTGTATCAAGACAGAAAATATTATCAAGCTGCAAAGAGGATCAAGCAAATTGAAAACAGCTCTTCCCTCTCATGATATGCATGATGAGCTAAATGCATTTAGGCATAGATTTCTATGTATTCTAAACCAGCACATCTTTTTTTAAAACATCTCCCATCCTCCGTTTCGTGAGTGGCCAATCATCCTTCAGTCTCATGTATTTTCACTGCTCGTTTCCTTTTTACTTTTGCTACTAACAGAAATGTGAAATAGAACAAAACCAAAAAAAAAAAAGAAAAGAAATATTCAGCTTTTAAGTCTGGTCATTGCAATAAACAGAAAGCTGTTCCTAAACAGCTATCATCTCATTAAGAGCAGGTTTCAGGCCAGCACTGAATATGCCAACAGCAAGGCCACATCCAATGCATCTCTTCCAGACACAAGGACTATTTTAGGTGATAACGCACTTTTAAAGAACTAGCAAACCAGCAGGCTGGAAAAACAATCCTAGAATAGCTGATCTACTGCATCTGGTTTATGCCGTGACAACCCTGCAATGATTCCCTGGCTCTTGATGGAAGAAGCAGGCATAGAAGGCTCAAATTTAAAACCCTTACAATAGAATCGTTTTAAATAATACGGTATGCTAAACTGAGCAATAAACCATGAATCAAGACACAATGATTAATGATGGCATCATATCTCTGGAGGCATGAACGTCAGGTCTGGCAAAAACAAAGCAGACAGATAGATGGGGATTCCACATCCGAGAGTTTGTTAAGATAAACTATCCATGTGAAATCCCTTTTTCAGATGCAACTATTTGCCGCTCTCGGATAGGACTGCACTGAAATGTTTAGCAATGGATAATAGGTTCTTTTAGCATTCACTGAGATTTTGAACCATGTACTAAAAGAAACATTTGGACTTCTGGGAAAATTTAAAGGTTCATTTTCTCGACCTCTCCATTTTTCAGCCTGTCACTACGACGTATTTGTCATATCAGTAATGTTAACGGGTACACACGCAAAAGTGAACGATCAGGAAAAGAAATTGGATTCTTTTCCCAAATGAAGGGTCTGAATTTAGTCAAGAGCGTGGGGAGCAATTCCACATGGTGCGAAAGACACGGCCCTCCCCTATTTTGAAATTAATATCCACGGTGAGAAAAACTGGGTGAATGCAGTAGGTCCAGTTATAAATCATGTCATATCTACAACAAAAACAGAGCCAAAAGATCAACACTCCTCTCTGTGAGAGAAGTTAAAAATTTAACACACCATGAGATAGATCAAAGTCTCTGTACCCTGAGGGGGTCTTCTTGGGGAATTTGCCCCTCCCTTTACTCCATTAGGCTCCTCATACTGGCCTCAAATTCATTTATTAAGCCCAGCAGAGATGGAACTAAAGTTAAGGGTGAAGTCATCCGTGTATCTGAGCTCCCTGTGGCGAGACGCTGACTCTGTGAGCTGTGTTTAGATTGATGAGGTTAAAGAACCAAGTCCTCACTTTGCTCATATGTGATTGCAGCTGGATAATGTTGGGACACTATGAAGGGGTCGGCTACAGGAGAGGGATCAGATTTGTAGATCCCAGATAAGAATCTGAAAAGAACATTCACACCCACTGACCCGTGGATAGGTGTGGATCAACACCGCTAATATCTGCCATGGTTTATCTATTATGTCATGTGGGACCTCTTTAGCAAGAAGTATTCTCAGTGAAGGCTAATTTGAAAATAATTCTAGCATAGTAATGTTTCCAGTCAGAGTTACAGAAGAAAAAAGGCTAAAGCAATCATCTTTGAATATCTGCAATGCAAACCAGTTTACCATGATAACATTTAAAGAGATTAGTGTGACAAGTCCCAGTGTGCAGACTCAATCACAGATACTAATGCTGTGTAGGGGGTCGTAGACCCCACACTAGCATGAGAGGTGAAACCCAGTTCAGCAGTTTTATGTAGCAAACTGTGGTCCATAGGTGGTTAATTCTTCAAATTAAAAAAAATGTTATATTAAGATGATCAGAAGGTTTTTGACTTAATGAAAAAGGCCAAAATCTAAAAGTAATTAATAGGAAGAAAAAAAATGTAATCACTTGGCACCAAAATATCCATTTTTACTTTCTCACGTGCCAGACTACCATTATTGCATACTGCTACACGAAATGCAGCAATCCTGGGGTCTGCCAGGTCATTTCCATTAATGATCAGCCAACGAGGGGCTCTGGGCCAGTGCCGGGCCAGCACCTCACCACAAATAAACCGAGGACCATTTAACCAAACACATTGTTCTAGGTCAGACGAATGGGAGTGCAAGCACCGGGGAAATATCTGCACCACTGATACGAAAATAAAAGCTCTGAGCGTTTACATACCTCTCTTTGTGGGGCAGTGTTTAGGCAAGAGTATTTGTGCTGGAAGCAATGTAGCCGGAGGATTTTATAACATGGGGCTGACACGCTTTATGAGAGAGGAGGGGGATTACAACAGCGCATTTTAATGTTATACCGGTACCTGTGAAGGCATGAACTGCCCAGAATGAGAAGCTGCGGCAAAAACCTCAGGCTGTCCTTCAAGCCAGGAAATCTTCAGGGGATTTGCAGCTACGCCACTTTCATTCTTTACAGCCAGCTCCTAAAAAAAACAAAAAACTAAATGTGAGAGTGGGTATTCAAATGAGTCATCGACCAGTATTATTAAGGCGAAAAAACTTTCTCCTTGTACAGAGTGGGACCTGGGTATTTGTTCAGTTCACATAACACCTAAATAAAGGTGGGCCAACACCGGAGCTGGGGCATGAAGATGGGCAGGGTGAGACAACAGAACCTGTACCTAGATCCCAGTAGACTGGCAGGCATATTTTCTGCAGGCGAAACACATGTTGCGGTAAGGAAACCACAACAACAAAAAAAGTACATCATGATGACAAAGAGCCTGAGGAACCAGACAGTGGGGAACAATAACACGGCTCAGTTCCGTCCGTCCAATGGTTTCCATCAGCATCGGGACTTCTGCGGTACAGAATGACTAAAATATCAGTTTCACTCACACAGACCGTCCCCAGGCACGGAAGTCTATGACAGCTATCACTCTGAGTAATAATCAAACTCATCGGGTGACCTGGAATTTTGAGGCAAATGAATGTTGAAGAAAACGGTTTCTGAGGTTCTTATTCAGGAGTTAAGGTACTTACAGCAGCTCTCACAGTTGCAAATTCTGCAACAGCACTTCCTTTCTTCTTACTCGACATGATCACATTCAAAACATCGCCATACTAGAAGTAAAAAAAAAAAAAGTGGGGGGGGGACAAGGTCATATTGAGGTAGAGGAATGATTGTGAACATTCAAATTAATATTCCTTTTCACAGCACAATCCATAACCATAAAAAAACCACACACAGGCACAAAACTTCAAAACACTGGTGAATATAAAAGACTTCCTGAGAAGTTAGCGTTCAATATGTGTTTGTTATTAGACCTCGTGATATTGTTCGTATGTTTGAGCCTGAGCCAGTTATTCTTTGAACAGTAACAACATCTACATCTCCTGTCAGCTTTAAAGCTGACAGGAGATGTGTTTCATATCCAACTGTTGTTGAGCTCATTTGATCCCAAACGAGTGGAAAAGTTGGCCTAAAAGTGCAGCAAAGCAAAGACTAACCTCTTTAAGAAAGACACGGTGAGAAAAGAAGGGGGAGACTATAAACACAATGGAGGAGCACAAAGGGCTTTTTAAATTCCTCGTGGTTAGCTCAGGTGGATCAAGTAAAAAAAACTCAATGCCATTTACTTCTTCCTAACTAAAGTGGGGCTTGGGAACAGAGAGTACAAGGAAAGAGGCCTTTAAGAATCTCATTCTGAAAAAATGTAGCTTTCTGGGAACGGGAAACTCCAAGAATGCTAATGCTTACTAAGGACACTCTGAAGCAAGCCAACAGTGACAAAGGAGACTCTCCAAAGGCCTCTGTTTCATGAAATATAAATATGGTAACATATTTTTGAAACAAAGATGTATTACTTCAACCAGCCAAAGTACACAAGTCCATACACGCCCACATGCATGTATACACACAATCAAACTCGTTCCCACACAGCAGTGGCTATTTCTACTTGCCCAAACCATTAACTGTCACTCATTGGAGCTTGCCATCTTAAACAGGATTTTCTTAGAATATATTCCCTTTGCTCAAGAAGCAACACTTTTTGCCAGAGGTTTTTTTTTTTTACTCCCTCCTGCTTGGGAGCATATTGACTGCATGCGTGCAGAAGAGAAATTGAAATGCCTTTTTCCAGCCAGCTTGACGTCACTGACACTTGCCCTATCCTCATTTCAGGCCAACCTATGCCACGCCAAAAGCCCCTGTGACGGATCACAGCATAAGGTGGTACTAGGTTGCATGAGAAGAGCACATTTCCTAATGCCTCCCTCGGCACTGCTTAATCACTTGGTGAGAGGGGCACAAACAATGGTGTGCATGGCTTTAAAAGGGCACTACAACATTGCCCTCAGCACTTTCACTGCAACAAAACTTAATGGGCCTTATTTAAGGGGAGGAACAAAACAATCTACAACAGTGATGTCATGCAAACCTCAAATAAGGCTGGACTCTGCAGGTAGGTTTTTTACCATGCAATCATACATACATACATACATA
>NW_024582377.1:3525635-3543135 GCF_018398535.1 Haplochromis burtoni
TATATATATATATATATATATATATATAGCTCTAATCAATCAATAACAGATACTCCTCATTTCACTTTATTATGTGTTTAAAGAGCAACTGTAGTCTAATTTTTCTATTCCAACCTTTAGAACCACCATGGGCAAGACCAAAGAGCTGGAGTGGGCTACAAGACCATCAGCAAGAAGCTTGGTGAAAAGTTGACAACTGCTGTTACTATTATTTGGAAATAAAGGAAATATAAAATGACCATCATTGCCTCAAGGAGTGAGGATGACCATGAGAAAGGTGGTTGATCAGCCTAAGACTGCACAGGTGGAGCTTGTTAATGATCTGGAGGCAGTTGGGACCACAATCACCAAGAACATTTTTGTTATAACACTACATCACAATGAACTGTAATCTCGAAGTGTCAACAAGGTCCTTGTGCTAATGAAGGCACACGTATAGGTCTGTTGCAAGTTTGCCAGTGAAGATCTAAAAGATTCAGAGAAGGTTTGGGAGAAAGCTCTTTGGCATCAGCTCACCCTGCCGTGTTTGGAGGCAAAGTGATGCTGAGTATGACCCAAAGAACGCCATCCCCACAGTCAAGCACAGAGGTAGAAAAATGCTGTGGGGCTGTTTTTTTGTTTTCATCACATTGAGAGGACAATGGACATGTACCACAAAATCCCAGATGAGAACCTCCTTCTCTCAGCCAGAACAGTTAACATGAGTCAAGGATGGGTCTTCCAGCACGACAGTGACCCAAAACACATCACCAACGTAACAAAGGAGTAATTAAAGAAGAAGACCATTATGATTATGGAGTAGCCTAGCCAGTCTCCAGACCTCAATCCTATAGAAAATCTGTTCCAATCTCTTCATGTATTTGGTCTTCTTCACACACAAAGCTAGGACATCTTACTATTGATCACTGATTGAAGAAAATAAGAACGATTTGGTTCGTCTTCAGCATGTAGCCAGGCTGACAAAGAGTCAGAGCTCTGTTGAACCAAACATTCCTTTAACCTTAACTACTAATGACTTCACAAGTTTCATTAAAAATAATTCTGTAACCATTTGAGAAAAAAATATTGATAAGAAAAACATCACATATAGATATTTATAATACTATTTATATTACTGTACGGTCTTTACCTAATATAAAATGACTTGAGGTGACTGCTATTGTGATTTGGTGCCGTATAAATATAACTGAATTGAATTATTGACTTCAAGAAACATCTTACCATTGTGCTTTCCTACAAGGCTTTCTCCATCAAGTACCAACTTAAGTTTTGCTTGGGGATCAATTTATAACTTGTGACTTATGTGATGTATTTGTTTTCTGGATTTAGAGGCATTTCTTTGGAAGTGAGCAAACCTAAAAATTCAGCAGTGTATTTTTTCCCCAGGAAATTTAATTTGCAGACCCTTTAGAGAGGAAAATGATTGCATTTGGCTAACCTAGTCAAATAAATACCTCATAAATTCATGGGAATTTTTGCATTCATTTAACACTCATTTGCAATACAAAAAGAGTCGTTATTTAAGGCAATACTGTATAATGCCAAACCTAAATTATTTTATTGTGTTGTAATCTTTTTAAAATAGTTCTAAAAGCAAAGGAAAACTGTTTTGCAGTATAAATCAATAACTTTGCAGCACTGTGGCATTACTTATTCTCTTTTCAGGACGCATACCTTTTGTAGAAGTTTAAACAGAATGTCATGAGAGTAACCTCCATTTGTCTCATCATCTTTTTTACACTTCCACTTCAACTGGAGGAGAGAAAGAGAGAGGAAAGGCTAATATTAGTCAAGAAAGTTTTCATGAGCTAAAGAAGTGCATGATAATGTCTAATCATTAGAACACATTGATTAAAGTCAGCTGACAAAGAGGCCAAGCGTGCCAGGCGGGCTCGCCTCTGATGAGACACAGATTACAAAAACCATCAGCACACGCTGGAGCTACGAGAAAAAGACATTATTAAGCTCTTGGAACATCACCATGGCACCACCTGCAAGACCTGCAGTCAATTTCCATTCATACCGAAAGCACCAGATAAATGAGTGAAATTCAAAACATGGACACCTGGACTACAGAAAATGTGGTGACTCACTTGCTTTAACTATCATAAATTAATCAAGAAATAATCCAAAGCAGTTCAATGTCTAAGAACGTGTTTGGTCACAGGCAAAAGAGAGGAAGTCCTCCTCTACTATGTGAACTGTGGTCAACTTCTTTGCTTACATAACAATGTT
The DNA here is from genome assembly GCF_018398535.1 of Haplochromis burtoni. Taxonomy (NCBI): domain Eukaryota; kingdom Metazoa; phylum Chordata; class Actinopteri; order Cichliformes; family Cichlidae; genus Haplochromis; species Haplochromis burtoni. The sequence continues at coordinate 3,527,871 of NW_024582377.1, forward strand.
AGTGTGTCTTTAGTTTAAAAAGAAATTGAAAAACATATGAACCCCGTTTGGAGTTCTGTCACTAAAAGCTCATGCGAGTTCCTGCACTCCTAAAAAACAAGACAGATATTGTGTAACTTCTCATATGCATGTACAAAGAACAGGGAAATGAGGCAAATATCACAGCAACTGCTCGGAGTAGTATTATAAATGGCAAGCGCTAACTGTTGGTTCAGCTCCAGCATTCTGCTCACTGTCAGAGCAGCAGGATTTCTGGGAACTTCCAAGTGCAAATGGAGTCTTTTTACCAGCAATTACGGCTGAAAATGTCCATCTAAGAGCATTCTCTTCTCCCCACCGATAACCTCCTTACCCGGTAATCGTCAAATAAAATGCTAAGGTATTTCTATGATGTGATGTCTGTGATTTCAGCCTGCAACACAGAAACACTGCTGCGTTTGCTCAAAATTTAGATCTATTCTTCAAAAAGCGAGTCATCAACACAGCTGATAATTATGCTAAGGTCATAGAGAACTTTCTAAAATCAAATTAAACTTTATAGTGAAAAGCAATGGGCAGTTTGAATATAGAAAAAATGGCTGTGGTTAACTGTCTAGAGATCATATTCCATGTTATGCTTTTAAGACGTTCAGATGCAGGTATCTGATGTGGGAAGCCAATAAATTATTAATAAGAAAATATTTTTGATTGCACGCAGGGCTGCAATCTGAGATAGAAGCAGAGACTCTGAGATAAATCTTGCAGTAAACGTGTCCCTGTCCATGCAACATGATTTGTGATGCTGTCAGTCTGGCCGTTGTTTGTTTTTTCTAGCTGAACACACAAACGTCAGGGAATACGCTGCGGCACTAGATGGCTATCAAATTTTAAAACCAGATTTACTGTCTAAACACATTAGCTAACATCCCATGTTAATACATGCAGACTCTGCTGTTTCCAGGAGGAAATATAATAAGCCTTCTCTTAGTTTAGATACTGGTCTCCTGACGACACTGTGCCCTCTCAAGAGGACTGGACTTCAGAATAGCATGTGTGCTCAGTAGTGAGGCAACTTATGTGGTCTCCAATAATGAAACACAAATGGCAAAAGGTTTTTATCAAACTCCCCGCTGAGATCCTGCCTGAAATTTCACTCAGATATAGCAGTCGCTCCTCCACGTTACTGAGGGACCTACATTATTCTCTTACTACATATTTCACCCCAACCCTGACCTCTCTTCACATATTCTGAGCCTTACCTTCAATTTTGGGGTTACGTTGCTCTTGGAACATCTCTCCACTCCTGAGTCTGACAAAACGCAACAGAGGGGGGGGGATGAGACAGAGAAGTGAAAAAAACAAAGAAACTATTGTTTTCCTGAAATTTTATACGCAAGAGAGCAGTCGAGGGACTAGTGCAGATAGACAGCAATTTTAAAATGGATGTCATGTGTTAAATGTATAGCTCTTGCTGATCCAGGGGAGGGCTGTGTGCGTGCAAATGGAAAAGACACAGAAGACATGCTGACAATGCATTAGTAATTGTCCGGCCACAGAAGGGGTCTAGTTTAGGGCAGCAGTCAGTTGTTTTCCTAAGTATATACACGCTGCCTTCCTTTTGCTGCAAAAAATATTACCATGAGGTTAAAAGTTTGATGGACCGCTCTGTGTACGCAGTGATTGGCATCCCTTTGCTATCTTGCCAAGAAACTAAAATAGACCTCTTCCAATATAATTTCAGTTATTGTTATAGTCTATCATGTGAATAATACATGGTGAGCCACAGGGAGCCTGGTGGCTGCTGTGGTTGTGCTGACACGACGAGGGATGGGAAACACAGGGGGTTCACCCTAGCAAGGCTTTGGGATGATATAAAAATGTCAGGACTACAATAAACTGGTTTAGCTAACTCAGACCAGCAAGGATTGGTCAAATGCATGTACTTCTCTGAGTGTGGTCTCCTCCGTGTTGATGTGCTTCTCTTTCTCTCTGGATCTGCTCTCTGATGAGCCTCTGCTCCTCTTCAAGCTGTCTGGATCCCTCCTCCCTCAAGCGGGCAATCTTGGAGAAGGTGCACATAAAATGCAGAAATGTGAATGAACAGGTGGCCAAGTGTTACGTGACAGCACATGTTAAGATAACAGCTGTTGGAATATGATCAGCTTTATTACTCTGCAATTCTGTGTTTATGTCCTCTACTCAAGGAGGCTATACAAACCAGCTTGTTTCATCACTTAAGGCACTAATGCCTCGATGAAGTCAGAAAATGGAATAGTGCCACCTGCTGGTTATGGCCTCCTTCCTTATGTATATGCATGAAGCACCTTGAGCGTATGGAAATTACTCACAGTGGAAGCATGCACACCATTTTTATTTATGGGTGTTCTGCACAAACTGCACCGAGTCATGCAATATCACCTTAATGACCTTACTGATAATTATGTCTGTGAAAAAACAAAATAAAGAGAGGAGCTCTTAGACAGAGCCTTTGTTCGTGACCCAAGTATTTGAAAGAGTTCAACTCAATCAGGAAAAACTATTTGATGAAAAACAGAATGAAAGCACCAGGGTGTGCTTTAGTTTTCCTAGATGCATTTTCCAATACAGCACTTATACCTGCAGTATAGTGAAATTTAAAATTTTCTGCAGCCTCTTAAGGCAAATTGCAGCGCAGTATCTTTGCTAATGTCATTTCTATAAAATGCGATACCTCTTCCTCGAGTGTTCTAGTGATCTGCACTTCCTCCTGGCTTTGAGCTTCTGCTTGTCGCTCTCTGGCCTCCAAATCTGTCAAAACAACGCACACAAACTAATCCACATCTCCATCATATACTCATAGTATTGATTGACTGACTTATTATTATTATTATTATTCTTTAAAGAGGAAACAGTACTTCAGCATTAAAAGTTGATAATTAGAAAGAAACACAAGATAATATCACTAAATAATCTCTGGGATGCGGCAGAAAAATGACTCACCAAGTTTAATTTTCTTTCTCTTGCTATCTAGTTTCTTGTTTCTTTCTTCTGCTTGTTTCTTGGCAGCACAAATCTTGTCATAAGCAGCCTGAAAAAAAAAGCGTTAGACTTCAAGATCACTCCTTGCTGGGCTTGCTGTGTCTCGGTTTACTTGAGGGCTAGGATCCATATTAGAGGTTACAAGACACCAGCGGTCTTACCTTGGCGGCGGCATCAGTTAGCACCTCAAGAGCCTGGGATAACTGGTGGAAGAGCTCAACTAAAAGAAAGAAGAAAAAAAAAGACAGAATAAGAGCATTTTCTTGCATTACTGCCTTCAACTTTTATCTTGTGGGATATTACCTATAAAAAAGAAAAACGTGGCTAAAGGTTTACAAAAATTGAGTTGATAATTGTGCCAGTTTGAAACAAAAAAGACAGATCATAAAATTATACTGAAACGGGGAGACTGAGAAGGACAGGACACCTAATTCAAAAGCAGAGTTATGTCTACGAATGCCTCAAGATGATGGGACATGGAGCCAATACAAACTGCGACATTTGTGTCTCAAAATTTGCCGCAGGTCTCACGAAACTTGTTTCCTCCAGTGACACGGCCGTGCATTCCCCTGGCCCAGCCTGCAGCAAATACCACTACACCAGTTGTCATTTAACACACACGCACAGACAAATGTACACTGGGAGACCACAGTCCCCCCAGCTTGTCCTCCAAACAGCACATTACTGCACGATACTAGCCAGGCTTAATCATTCACTTATGGGAGGCCTAACAGACTGATACTGTTACTCCCTGTGGGGACTGGCATTGCACACTAACAGAAGGCTCTCGAGATCGCGCTGCCAGCGGAGGCGGTCAGGTTACCTACATGCATATAATGGGCTGGAATGAAATCCAACTGGGGGAAACCTGCCATGCCCACCAGGCACCTCTGAGTGTCACAATATGGGGTATTTAGAGGGGAGAGGGGATAGTGGGGAGGGGTATCGTCAATCAGTGAAGAATTGTGACCCCTATGTCACCTCTTACATGCAAACAACCCTCCCCTGAGGGGCAGCAAGTCCCAAGACTTGCTCCGCTCTCGTGCGATAGAGTCCAATTCTCTTCATGCGCGGGTTCGAGTGTTGAGGGCCTCCAAACCACTACTTTTCCATTTCTGGGAAACCGACCCCCTGCTTTTGTGTTATCCCTCTCAACCCTACCAATTTCCTTTTTTTCCTGACATAATCAGAAATTGCCTGAACCATCCAGAAGCCACATAAACCTAACTTGAAAACATACCTCGTGACCAGCTTCTTGTCCAAGGTGCATTTTTCCCCTATTGACAGAAAGCTATGCTGAGATTTTCTGGTCTAATTGTTGACATGCTGGTTGGCACCAAGCTGCAGAAGGACACATGAACCCAGGGAGGACAGAGTGTGGATGAGGGTGGTGAGGACGGTGATGCTGGCCATGTTTTTCTAGCTAAAAAGCTGGCGGGAGAAACATGCGCTGGTTGCCTTGCGACAGAGTGCTGTGGCCAGGACATCTGGCAGAGTTTAACGCTGTGAGAATGTGACTCTGGAGCATTCATTTTTGGCCCTGGACCTTAATGGCAACTCAGTGAGTGGTCATAACTAACTCCTCAGTGGCAACGGTCAATGCCTCAGAATGGAGACAGAAGACACATGAACCTGGGACACTCAGGGAGGGAAATTTTCTAAGGTTGTACTTCCTCCCACATAGCCCTCTAAAGGAGATGTATTCTCACCACTACACTCACCTGCTCTGAATCTGACAATTACCTGCACTATTACCAAGTGCGCAGCTAGTAAGCCAAGAGATGTGGATCTACACCAGAACTTCTATGCATCCAATCATCTGCATCTTTATATGCATCTCTGTCAGATAAGGTTTGGAGATCATGTGAGAAAACAGTAAATGCAAAACAAAAACTGTCTCACTCACCTGCTTTTGGGTTGTCTGGGTTCTTGTCTGGATGGCATGTTAACGCTTTCTGTCGATACGCTTTCTTGATCTGAAAAAGGAGGAGGGAAAAACTCCAAACATTACAAAGAGTGGAAAATGCTTGTTAGAACGCAGAAAAATGAACAATTCCCTCAACCTTCAGTTCTATTTATATATCCTCAAATCACAACAAGAGTCTCCTCAAGGTGCTTTAGACTTTAAGGTAAAGACCCTAAAAAATAGAGGAAAAACCCTAACAAACAACAAATGAGCAAGCACTGGCAACACTGGGGAGGAAAAACTCCCTTTTAGCAGGAAGAAACCTATTACAAAAAGAATAAAACAAAATGTAATGTCCCCCATATGAGGGCTCGGGGTCTTGGGAGGTTAAGCACAAATTTTGGGCACCGTGTAAAGATATAATTCTTACTGTGTATCAATAATTTTATAACGTTGAGTTTGGCCCAGAAGTCTAACTAAAAAAAAAAAGAAGTTATGGCCTCATTGAAATAATGCCAAAGACAGTAACAGCCTGACATAAAAACATCTGAGGTGAAATGTGGTCTTTAATGGAATTGTTTTGTTTGGATCAAATTGAAACTTTAAGCCGATCCTGTGCTTCGTGTCCTTTTGACATGCCGTTAATGGCTTCTAACCACTGTGGTACATACTGCACTGTACAAGAATTCAAAACTATTCTCAGGCTATTCCAGTTGTCAGATTGCAAGATAAATACGAAGTTGCAACCTAGTATTATTCTATCTTTATTTAAACAATATTAGATAGAATATGTCATAAAAAATGAAATCAAGCCTGACATAGTCTGAAAGCAGCATCCTTTGGCAGCGGGGGGGTTAATCCAAATAAGGTTTTAGTTATAGCTGATTTTTTAACTCTGGGTCACTGCTTGGAACATTAACCATTCATTGGTCCTTCTAGGAATCACTTAATGGAGAGGTGGTTTTATTAGAAGTCTGCTTCTTTTGAGAATGAAGGGAAACAGGAAAATTACCGCAGAGACCAGAGGGGGCAGTGGAGTCCAGCGCTTGAGAATTCTGCACAACCTCAAACGCACATGCTCATATACAGTACATGCATTGCATGCTAAAGTTTTGGCACATCCAACCCTCCCCCCCATACATACACATTAAAGAACAGACCAAACACAAACACTGACATGCACTTTCTCACCAGACATAATCAGTCATGCCAACATTCTGGATGTTTTCAAATTCTCCCTGTTAGCGCAAATCAATCTCCTGCCAGTATGCTTCGGGCCACAAAAACTGGGAGCCCCTTTGTTCATGTCTGGGAAGCGTTTGCATTGGATGCATTGTCTTCTGGCATATGCAGTGTTTCCCTGTAATTTGTTTTGCACAGTTTTATCTCTAGAACGCACGCCAAAACATACTGAGCTGACTTTACGGGGATGGATGGAATTGGGGGGAAGCACAATGGTGTAATTAATCAGCGTCCAGGCTTTTTTTAACTGCAGCTCCAATGACAGTTAAGTACAGTCACACATTAGACTGGATGCCCTCCATCCAGGGTGCAAGAGCTTAACCTCTGACTGATTATATGAACCAAGCAAGCCTCCAGTGAAGCCTCTGGAGATAACTGCAGCTCACACAGCTCCTAAATGTCAAAAGTCCTTTCTTCTATCTAAACTGGATTGGGGTTTTTTTTTTGGGGGGGGGGGGTTCATTATTGTTCCAACAGTAAATGAGAACTTGGTTCAGTGAGAGGGCTTTTTGAGAGACTAGACATCATTAGAGGATATTTAGTCTTGCTGCTTGGCACACACAGCGTTCCTACAGATTGCGACTGACACGCAGGGCTGTGGACTAGAACCAAACACATATGCTTACGGTTGGCCGAAGCCTGCTTCCCCTGTATTATCCTCGCCTGTCTATTTCTCACATTCTGTTCAATGCACTCCCTATTATACCTTTGTCCAACTCATTTTAAAGCTTTTTAGTAAGATACAAAAAAGTGAAGACTCGAGTTTCGCCTCAAAATTATACTCCTCTTCAACAACAGTTGCCTCAAGCACGATTCTTGTGATTATGCACTATATAAATAAAATTGAACTGAATTGCAAAGGAGTGAACTGCAGCTCCTCTCTGGGATCAAAACACAGCCTAAAAATGGGTCCTACTCTGTCCTTTTTCCCTCTACCACTGTGAGGAGTTGCTTACTGTGGATTTCCACAAAGTGCCAACCAACTTGCTCAAGATGTGCAGACCATGATTGAAAACAAGTCTACATCTTTCTTTCTTTTTTAAATCAGTGTTACATAATCTTCTGATGGTAATGCAGTTTAAGTGGAGACAAAAACAAGCCTGCACTGCATTAATGTCATTTTGACAAAAATTATCGTGCCTTGATGTTCGCTATATCGTACCTTGCAATACTGAAATGTAAAGGTGTGTGAGCTTTTGTTATACCACAGAGAACCAATGCCTAAACTGGAATAAAAACATATGTAATACACACTTTTTTGGAAGTATCAATCATGTCTGGAGTTGTTAGTAAACTGTAAAATAGGAACTTGAGGTAATCAGAGCTGTGCAATGTGCTTTCAAAATAGCATCAGTCTGTATTTGGAATAGAAAACACAATATAAATCATTTTTGAACATTTGAAATGTTAGCAGCCAAGATATGGAAGAGCTATGCCTTCCTTTAGCTTATGCCACTGTTGTAGCTCCATATATAGTTAAGAGCTCTTTTTCATTCCATATAAATGAAATGATATCTTTTTAAAAACAGATTTAGGAAGATGAAATGAGAGTGTGATCATTTTCTTGTAAAATCCCCCATAATTTAATTTCAGTTAGCTAACCATCTGGACCATGTGCCTTACCACTTTGCATTATCATTAATACATTAATGATTAGGGCTGGGCCATATTATACCGTTCACGGTAATACCGGTATAATGTTGGACAACGATAAGAAAATGAAATATCGCAATATGGGTAAAACGCGCATGCGCAGTGCCTTTGTTTTCATACGCACATGGCGGAAAAAGCATGGCGGCGAATGAGAAGGGCGAAAGCGGAACGTTGAATAAAAATGGATGAACCAGAACTGGTTTGTAAAAATGCTGCAGCTTCACTGGTGTGGAACTGGTTTAGCTTTCGTTCGTCAGACACACAACAAAGCACTATTTTTGGTAGCGCATGCTAGCGGGCCGTCGTTATTACCGTGTTGTTTGGAAAATACGGCGCACTTAAAATCAATCCTTTGATTTTTCTGAAAGTCGACAGAGCCCCTTATAATCCCGTGTGCCTTATGTATGAACTCTGGTTGTGTTTACTGACCTCGAAACGATTTTATGTGCACGGCGCTCGAAAATCTGTCAAATGTTTCAGTACGACTTTGCTAAGCTACGAAGCCGCACCGCTTGATGGATTGTCGGAGCATTACGGCTATCGTAGGCGGAGCCTCGCGGAGTGATACGTACTGTGCTTCAACATAATGATTACCGTATTGTGTGTGTATAACCTCTTTTAAGTTTTGTGGATATTATACATGGTTATGCTGAGGATATGTCGGCCAGTTTCCACTGGAAATGCCTTTTGGTTAAACTGTCAGCAAGGAATTTGCATTTGCACTGTTAAATTTTTATATAACTTTAATGCACATAAAACAGCTGCTTGTTTAAGTGAAAATACATTGATGGGTTTTTTTGCACTAATAAAGTTGTGGAGTTGTAAAGTATTTTGTCTTGTGTCAATTATATCATCGGTTATATCGTTATCGCAAATTTTCAAATTATATCGTGATAAATATTTTTGGTCATATTGCCCTGCTCTATTAATGATTTCTTTCTGTTGTAACAGGAGTTCAATCTTAAATTTTGTAGTGCATAAAGGACAGAGCACTGAGCACCGGCTGCAATTTTTTAATGAGCTAATGTTTTTGAACTTTTGGCATTTCTTATATTTAGATTAATCGGATTACAGCTTTCAGGACTTCCCTGAACAGTGAGGCAAAAATATTATTTTTCTAATGGGTTTTATAAAGTTGTTAATTGCTAAAAAATTAACTAAATAAAATTAAAAGAACATGATCCAATTCAAGTGCAGTTAAATATTCAACTATTGTGACAAACAATTCCCTTTTTTATTAATAAAGAAGAAAACTACCTTACAATCCCAGCTTTAAAAAAAGTTAGGATTCTACAATGTAAATAAAAAATGGAATGCAATGATTTGCAAATCTCATAACCCCGTATTTTATTCACAGAAGAACGTAGAAAACAAAGTCAGATGTTTAAACTGAAACATTTTAAATATTCTCTGAATAATATTAGTTCATTTTGTATTTGATGACAGCAACACATCTCAAAAAAAATGGGGACGGAACAACAAAAAGCCGGAAAAAGCAAGTTTCTCAAGAGTAAAGATGGGCAGGGCTTCACCAATGTGCAAAAAATTATCTATATTTTGTGGAACAGTTTCACAGTAATACTTGTTATTATAAAATTACTACAACTTTGAATGTCTCGTCATCTACAGTACCTAATATCATCAAAATATTTCGAGAGTCTGGAGAAATCGCTGTGGAAAATCATTATTGGATGCCTGTGATCTTCGGGCCCTCGGGCACCAGTGCATTAAAAACAGACATGATTCCGTCATGGATCTTACACCATGGGCTCAGGAACACTTCCAGAAATCACTGTCTATGAACACAATTTGCTGTTGCATCCAAAAATGCAGATTAAAAATCCTGCAAAGAAGAAGCCATATTTGAACATGATCCAGAAACACTTCTTTCTTCTCTGGGCCAAAGGTCATTTAAAATGGTCAGAGGCAAAGTGGAAAACTGTTCTGTGGTTTAACAAGTTGAAATATAAAATTATGTGTGGAAAACATTGCTCCCGTGACTTCCACACTAAGGAGGAGAAGGTCAGGCGCGTTATCAGCATTCAGTTTAAAAGCCTGCAGATCTGATGGTATGGGGGTGCCTAATGAATTGGCAGTCTAAACACCTGGAAAGGCACCATTAATGCTGAGATTCAAAGCAACATGTGCTCCCATCCAGAGGACATCGGGACAGACGTTACATATTTCAGCAAGATGATGCTAAACCGCATACTGCATCAATTCCAACAGCATGACTACATAATGGCAGAGTCTGGGTGCTGACCAGGCCTGCCTTTCACTGATTGAAAACATTCAGCGAATCATGAAGCAAAAAACACAACAAAGAAAACCTAGAATAATCAGGCAGCTACAATCTTATATCAGACAGGACATCATTCCTTTTCCAAAAGTCCAGCAGCTGCTCTCCTCACTTCCCAGATGTTTACAGACTGTTGTTAAAAGAAGAGAGGATGCTACACAGCAGTAAACATGAACACGTCCCAGCTTTTTTGAGACGTTTATTTGTTTATGTGATTTGCAAATCATTGCATTCCGTTATTATTTACATTTTACACAGTGTCCCACTGTTTTGGAACTGAGGTTGAAGAATAGATTACTTCCTTATTGAGAAAACCCTTAATTTCTTTATCACACAGGTGAATGTTTAACTGCACTCGAATTGGATCATCATTCATATGATGCACTGAGAAAAAGAGAAAATAAAAAGCAATACAGGCATGTCAGATAATCCATTAATGGATTTACTGCATTTACTTCAAGTTCTGGTATTAGTATGATTAATTTACCTTTCCTTTAAATGTATCATCACGTTTATGCATAAAACAAAACATTTCAAACCCTTTAATAAATAATTGTGGCTGCAGTCTTTCTTTACTCAGAAATACAGAAATGGATGCCAAAAACAGGGAAACATTAAATTCTAAAACAGGGTAACCAGAGTTCATCATGAAGATAAGTACGTGTGATTTGAAATAGAGGCAGCCTTTATAAAAATAAATACATCACCCGTGAGTTTATACTGTGTCCTTAATTCACATTCAGTCAGCTTCTCACATTCATCACCTGCACCTATCTGACAAGATAAACATGTCTCTGCCACGTCTTCACTAACAGCAGATGTTTGCCGTTGTCGGGAAGTACGTTTGGCCAGCCGAGCTGCTTGACAAGTACAACCTGTCATCACCAAAGTTGCTCTGGTGGAGAACAGCCATCTTGCATGTCATCATAACTCCCCTTCTCTCCAGTTCCTCCTCCAATCGTTTCCTTTTCACTCTCTCTAGGATCCTTCACGATATCTTGTCTCTACTGTGCCTCCGGAGCTGTTTTGTTAAATAATGCATGATTACTCCCATCAGTGCCATAACACGCAATCTTTAATTGATGCTGGAAGACCCTGAGCCCGCTGGTTCTCCACACTAGGAGCCAAAGCAGTGCAATCTTTAAGAAGTTGTGCGCATAAGTCTTCAATTGCAGGGCATCTTCCTATAGCCCTAATCCGGCCAATTACTCTAGCAATTATCTTTGTGCAGTTCACCGTGACCTTATAGGACTGGCTCTGAATCCATCAGTTGTTGGAAAAAATGAAAAACAGAAGAACTCCTGGACTAAAACCAGCTGCTCTCCCTTGTGCTTACAGATGATGAAAACTGTATTTAATCCTACTGTATTTTCTGTCTGTTGTAATTCAAAATATTCCACATTTTCATATGCCAATTTTCCTTGTTTCATGCATGAGACAGACTAAATGAAAGAAATCTCAACTATTTCCCACACTTCTGTTTGTCAAAGAATGAACCACAAGATCAGGGAAAGACTACAATCCTGGAGTAGGAGGCCAACGGTAGCCTAATAGTTAGTGCCTGGCAAAAAAAAAACAAAAAAAACAAAAACCAACATTCTCAGTGCCGACCGGATACCCATTTGCTTCAGTTTAGCTGCATGCTCACATCTTGTCCTCATTAAACCAGTTTTTGGTGCCAATTATGGCTGACAAACTACTGGTCCCAGTGTAGAAACCCTTACTGTGTAGATGATTAGCTGCCTGATCAGCCATGGATCCATCCTCATTAATAACAATGTGTGATTCTTTATGGGATATTATCAGCTAGAAGAAAATAATAACAAAATACTCCAGAGAAAGAAAGGTAAAAAGAAAAGTGAATGTAGCCCTCCACTAGCAGCTGAGCATGGACCTGGATAAACAGCTGTTTTTTCTGCAAGACACTGTCACGCAATCACTCAGGCCACCGACTAAACACTCGATCATTCAAGAACTTAGAGGGCCCTGGGAAGAGCATGTGGGAAGAGTAAACGAGAAGAAGCACGCAAAGTACTAGGAGCTGTTGGAGAAGTGCCAGGACAGAGGCTGGAAGATGCTCTGTGAGCCCAAAGAGGTTAGCTGTGGAGGTTTTGCAGGATGTTCACTCTTCAAAGTGCAAGCAACTGGGCGCTACAGGAGACGGAAGACAGAGAGCCAACCCCATTTGTGGCATCTGGGTGAGGAGGTCTGATGCTAAAAGATCCAAAACACCTCATGACCCCAAGAACCTCACTGAAGATGTATCAGGGAGAAACTGTAAGCACACTGTGGATGCATGTGCTTCTTAATGCAAACCTCACAGATCACGCTGGCATAAATAAATTAATATGCAGTAATCAAATTGTTTGAGGAAGAGCACTCATTTTGATTAATTCACTTAATAACAATGTAACAACTAAATCAATACACCAACCTAACTGTAACTGATCTGGCAAAAACATCATTATGGTTTAATCTATTTATTCAGTTATAACTGCTTTGTCTGCTTTAAGAGTGTATATGGTTGTATAGCTGTGGAATACATACTTATTGCACTAGAAATAAACTGCATAAAAATTGCTGTCCTGATTGCACGCTGATGATGCTCCCCAGTGCACTGCAGAATGCAATTATAATCTTAATGCACCTATTCTGACAAAGACTTGAAGAGGAAAAGGAAATTCATCAGTGGGGGCATTGAGTTTACAATGAACTATTACAATGCAATGAAATCACCTGTCCTTGGATGCTCTGAGTGGAAGTAAACCATTCAAGCGTGTAGTTACTGAAACACATTAGGTAATAGGTACATTAAAATTTAAGTAGCTGAACAAACCACAAGAAATTCTGTGTGGTCTTGGCTGTGGACGAGCAATCTGTGGTAGGTACAAGTGTTTAACTGGTGACTGGTCTTTAGAAAAAGCCTTCCGTAGCACTATAAGCATAACGTAAACCCCATGAAGTCATTAAATCATAAACTCTGAAGTGCCAGTTTACATAGCATTTATCAGCCAGCTAAGCGCAACGAAAGGTCAGCAGCAGAGACACTAAAGAGAAACAAGGGAACATGAAGTATGCAAATCCCCTACGTCAAGGCAGTGTTTTACAAGCTATGGCTAAAACCACATAAACAGGCTCTGGGATGAGCTTCTTCCTCTTTCTTTGATAAACAGTGTGCCTAATAGCTGGGATAGAGCAGCAGGCCAAAAAACTGGGTTAAGTAGCTCATCTGATGACATCTCTCTTCACACACTTGATTGATTTTTGAGACCCTCCCTTCTGACTAAACGCACTACACACACATGCTACAAACAAACCCACTATCTCTCTCGACCATCAACAGACCTCACAGAATCAGCCCCCCTCCCTTTGGAGCCTCAATTCTACCCAAGCCACAACCACCAACTTCCTTAAGGATAATCCTCTGGGGAGAACAGAACTTTGAATTCCAATTAAGAAATTAACTGCCTCCCTCATTTTGGCAGCAATTTTAATTTCCCTTCAGGCCTGTGGATTCGGGATTGTGGAAACAGTGAAGAGAGGTGGTTGCAGGGAAAATGCTTGATTCAGGGAATCATGGTGAACCACTCAGAGATGAAAATTTGAAGCGATGTTGGGGAAATGCTCCCAGGGTTGATTGCAAGAACAAAGAGAATTTTGCAAAATTCTGTTTCCAATATGCAGAAAAGCAAAAAACTAGTTTACCCACGGCAGTAACGCACATGTAATCAGATGTTTTCAGAACCACACCAGCTTTCAGGAGCTAAGTATGTTGATTTAACTGAAATTACAAAAAGATATATATATATATATATATATATACACACACACACAGTCAAACCAGTAACTGAATAATCACACCGAAATTATGGTCATAGTTTCACTGTAAAGGGATTTTATGTCAAGGCATAGTACTAAAGGTTTGCCTGATGCAACACCCCCACTCAGCGGCCTTTCAGAGTATCACAACGGTGTAAATGAACCATTAGCCGGTTGGTCTGTTAAATGACACGCTGGACCTGCATCTTTTATAGTTTTATCTTACGTTTATCTCACACTGTAAAAACAAACAAACAAAAAACCTCTTCACCATTTACACACACATACGATTAAAAGAAATACTAATCTTCATAGCAGAAAGTTATCATAGCCTCTTGCTTCGTGACAAAAATGTCCTAAGACAACAAATTTGTATTATTTATTACTTGATAATAAATAGTCTGGCAAATAAAAATAACAGGTTCCAGCTTACAATGCGTTACTTACAAGCATGGTTATCTTAACACGGCTATTTTTAACACAATGACTAAAGCTAGCTTTAAGTGCTAGTTTACACACCTCTTTCGTTGTAGCAGTGCTTTCAACGCCAAGTAAACCGTACAGATCCAGCTGTAGGATATCTTTAGCCTTTCCGGACATTTCTGCCAAAACGCGCTACAGTACCAATACACAAAAATAATAAATATACCACTATTTAAAACAGCTGTTTTGCTAGCTATTTAGCTTCGTGTTGTGGTTCCAGGCAGCATGAGTATGACGTCCTCAACCTTTCAACCAGGATGTGCATTGCAAACTGGGTATTGTAGTTTTTGGGTCTCCTTGCTCTTCTCTAGGTTCCTGAAAAGCTCCCTCACAGAATTTTTATTATTTTTACTGTAGCGTTTATTATTTTTATATCCGACAAATTTTTTCCACAAGTATTAGTCTTCTAAAATCTTTTGACCCATCTGTGGGCTCTTTAAGGGCTGTTCATGCGTGACAAATCCCACATCCAAAGCTTCACTGCATAGATGGCTATTTTTATCTTGCTGTCAGGTGTGAAATTAGTTATTTAGAACAATATCCTGCCTGGCATTAAAGGCCCACTGTGTATTTAACCACAAGACATAAACGGTATTTAACATTTTAAATTATTTATTTTGTTTAAGTAAAAGAGACTTCCTGTGCCATACTTATGTGCCTGTTTTCTATCAGCATATTGTTCACATTAGCCTCATTCTACTGTATTTTTTGATATTGCTAATGATGATGTTCGGGGATTAAAAGCCACATGTAGGCTCCTTGTTTAAATAAAATACTGGATTTCATTCATTTTGCGCGCGTACGTCTTTCCCAAGGCACCCTAATAACATTGTTTCGACATTTAAATTTGGATATGAAACTTATCC